>NC_056459.1:14173197-14380697 GCF_018296145.1 Oncorhynchus tshawytscha
TCTCACACACACTCCCAGTGTAACCGCTAGATCATGTTCACTGCCAGCAGAAGTACTGTATATAGCGGAGGCTGGATTCTCTCCCCTGGTTATCAACCTCAGCAATAGGTCACAGGCAACATCTCTACACACCATAGAATTACATAGAACTTTGATAGGATCCCTGTGATCCACACACACAAACAGTTTCAAGGGTATTACATGTCTACAATCATTTCCTTATTTCTACTGAGCTCGTCTGTTTGCGCCAATGATGATGATGATGACGACGACAACGATACTAATGATGATGTCGATGATGATGATGAAAAAAGGACTTTACCACCTCGTCTCTACCACTCTGTTGAGCCATCAGCTTCCATTTCAAAGTTTACTGTTGACGTGAAAAAGACTGCTGACACTTTAGCAGCGTGTTAGTCACTATAGCAATAAAAGAGATGTGTGGGCCTGCTTGCACAGAGTGTGCATTGAACCATAGAATTGAACAGGTGCTGCTAGATTCTGCCATTGTCACATTGTCCCTGACCTGCACTTCTCCAGCTGGGTCAATTGCTCTGGCCTTGTCTCACCTGATCTCTCCTTTTAATCAAAATTACTTCTTTATAGTCAGTTAAATGAAGCTTACTTTATGTATGAGATAAGCCAGATAGATTGTTGCTATGTGTACAACTCAGACCCTCTGTGATTCAAAGATACCTTCACTTACACTGTAACTCAAGTGTTAAAACAGATGAAGTCTAGACAGAATACTAGGACCTGCAGATTGTTGTCCAGTACGATCTTCATAATTTACCATGCTAGTAGCTGATGGGAATGCTCTGAAGTCCAATTACAATAGGCCCTCTAATGTGCTGCTGCGTGTGGCCATATCCTACCGTTCTGATGAGCTAGCTGATAAAAATCATTAAACTCTAATCATGACAAAGTGCCACCTGCTTGGGTTACAGACACTATTTCAGATGAGTAAGTAATGCTGAGTGCTATTACACTACTGAAGCTGGGGCTCTATGAGGCTATTACAGGTTACACTACTGAGGCTGGGGCTCTATGAGGCTATTACAGGTTACACTACTGAGGCTAGGGCTCTATGGGGGGGACTTGAGTTGGTCACCACTAATCTCTCAACCACAACAAGCAAAACAAGCCCCTGGCTCTTCTCTCCCTGAACTTGCTTGTATGTTAAGCTGGCAAATAGACTTGCATGTTAGTAACTGAAATAAAGACAAAACCCAGTACAGTCTTAACATTTTCTTACATAAACCTCCAAGTAGTTGGTAGACCTGAAATGGTCTAGAAAGAACATCCGCACTCAAAACATTGATTCAAATGTTCTTCCTCGCCACAATGCTGAGACTGCAGAGTCTGCAGGTAGGCTACCTTCTCTGCTTCTACTTCTGACATCACAGTATAACACATACACTACATGACCAAAAGTATGTGGACATCTTTTCGTAGAACATCTCATTCCAAAATCATGGGCATTAATATGGAGCTGCTGCTACAACAGCCTCCACTCTCCTGGGAAGGCTTCCCACTAGATGTTGGAACATTGCTGCGGGGACTTGCTTCCATTCAGCCACAAGAAAATTTGTGAGGTCGGGCACTGATGTTGGGCGACTAGGCCTGGCTCGCAGTCGGCGTTCCAATTCATCCCAAAGGTGTTTGATGGGGTTGAGGTCAGGGCTCTGTGCAGGCCAGTCAAGTTCTTCCACACTGATCTCAACAAACCATTTCTTTATGGAGCTCGCCTTGTGCACGGGGGCATTGTCATGCTGAAACAGGAAAGGGCATTCCCCAAACTGTTGCGATTTTTATGCGCCACGCGCCTCCGCACTCGGTTGTCCCGTTCTGTGGGCTTGTGTGGCCTACCGCTTCGACGCTGAGCCGTTGTTGCTCCTAGACGTTTTCACTTCACAACAACAGCACTTACAGATGACCGGTGCAGCTCTAGCAGGGCATTTGACGAACTGACTTGTTGGAAAGGTGGCATCCTATGACGGTGCCACGTTGAAAGTCACTGAACTCTTCAGTAAGGCCATTCTACTGCAAGGTTTGTCTATGGAGTTTGCATTGCTGTGTGTTTGATTTTATACACAACAGTTGTGGCTGAAATAGCCGAATCCACAAACATACCTTTGTATATATATATAGAGGGGATATTACTCAGAGTGTAGCAGCCTATGGTTGCTACTTGCCTATATTTGGAGTGAGTATTTGGAGAGGCATAACTGAGACAACGGGCCAAGCGTAGGTGTAATCATAGCACAGTCACAGTGCCATGACAACCGGTTAAATGTTTACACACCATCGTCACATGACAGGAAATTAATCTCACACATTCACCTTAAAATTAACCCTCATCTCATGGGTCAGGCTACAATGAAAGGCAAAGGCACCATCCCTTCGAATAAAGACAACAAACTGGAATAAAACGACATCAGCCAGCAGAAAAGACACTCCTGTACACTGGTATCCTTATATGCCACACAATAAATTAAATAGCTATTTTCTTGGTTTTAAGACCCTTTAGCCTAAACGTATTGCTGAGTTACAAGAATACCAGCAGGCCAACACTGGAGTTGTACACTAATCTGTCTCTCCCATGCACCGACTGGAACTAGTCTATATGAGATGCATGAACTACCCGCTTCTTAAAGGAAAACTGTATTTTGGTATTTGTTTCAATAGTCCTTTGTTGACATAGTCCCAAAATGTTTTGCTTGTCAGTACTCAAGTTTTCAACATATGTAACTTTCAAAATACAGAAGTGATCCCCCCCGTATTATGCATTTTGCATCTTGGAACAATATCAACGATGGACTAATGAAACAATGGACGAATAAATGCCACCATCCTGATGAATAAAGCACCTAGTAAGGAAAGGAGCTGAAGGGCACAGACGTGATACAGAGAGAGTCTGACTGACTGTGTAAAGGAGAGAGAGGATTATGTAAATCATGTGATAGTGAACTATGTGCCAAGTTCTTCGAAGGACATTAGCTACTGTCGAAATACTTAGTTTAGATCAGTCACACATACATTTGAAGAAGGGTGGAGAGTGGGTGGGGGTTGCAGTGACTTGTTCTGTGCTGATAACATGATCTAGTATTCATCCATGGCTCTAATATACACTGCTCAAAAAAATAAAGGGAACACTTAAACAACACAATGTAACTCCAAGTCAATCACACTTCTGTGAAATCAAACTGTCCAATGAGGAAGCAACACTGATTGACAATACATTTCACATGCTGTTGTGCAAATGGAATAGACAACAGGTGGAATAGGCAATTAGCAAGACACCCCCAATAAAGGAGTGGTTCTGCAGGTGGTGACCACAGACCACTTCTCAGTTCCTATGCTTCCTGGCTGATGTTTTGCTCACTTTTGAATGCTGGCTCTAGGGGTAGCATGAGACGGAGTCTACAACTCACACAAGTGGCTCAGGTAGTGCAGCTCATCCAGGATGGAACATCAATGCGAGCTGTGGCAAGAAGGTTTGCTGTGTCTGTCAGCATAGTGTCCAGAGCATGGAGGCACTACCAGGAGACAGGCCAGTACATCAGGAGACATGGAGGAGGCCGTAGGAGGGCAACAACCCAGCAGCAGGACTGCTACCTCCACCTTTGTGCAAGGAGGAGCAGGAGGAGCACTGCCAGAGCCCTGCAAAATTACCTCCAGCAGGCCACAAATGTGCATGTGTCTGCACAAACGGTCAGAAACAGAGTCCATGAGGGTGGTATGAGGGCCCGACATCCACAGGTGGGGGTTGTGCTTACAGCCCAACACCGTGCAGGACGTTTGGCATTTGCCAGAGAACACCAAGATTGGTAAATTCGCCACTGGCGCCCTGTGCTCTTCACAGATGAGCCCATGTGACAGACGTGACAGAGTCTGGAGACGCCGTGGAGAACATTCTGCTGCCTGCAACATCCTCCAGCATGACCGGTTTGGCGGTGGGTCAGTCATGGTGTGGGGTGGCATTTCTTTGGGGGGCCACACAGCCCTCCATGTGCTCGCCAGAGGTGGCCTGACTGCCATTAGGTACCGAGATGAGATCCTCAGACCCCTTGTGAGACCATATGCTGGTGCGGTTGGCCCTGGGTTCCTCCTAATGCAAGACAATGCTAGACCTCATGTGGCTGGAGTGTGTCAGCAGTTCCTGCAAGAGGAAGGCATTGATGCTATGGACCGTTCCCCAGACCTGAATCCAATTGAGCACATCTGGGACATCATGTCAAGCTCCATCCACCAATGCCACGTTGCACCACAGACTGTCCAGGAGTTGGTGGATGCTTTAGTCCAGGTCTGGGAGGAGATCCCTCAGGAGACCATCCGCCACCTCATCAGGAGCATGCCCAGGCGTTGTAGGGAGGTCATACAGGCACGTCTGGGCTGTTGATACAGTGATCGGGGCTGTTGATACAGTGGTCGGGGCTGTTGATACAGTGGTTGGGGCTGTTGGTTCAGTGGTCGGGGCTGTTGATTCAGTGTTCGGGGCTGTTCGTACAGTGGTTGGGGCTGTTGATATAGTGGTTGGGGCGGTTGATACAGTGGTTGGGGCTGTTGATACAGTTGTTGGGGCTGTTCGTACAGTGGTTGGGGCTGTTCATACAGTGGTCGGGGCTGTTCATACAGTGGTTGGGGCTGTTGATACAGTGGTTGGGGCTGTTGATACAGTGGTTGGGGCTGTTGATACAGTGGTTGGGGCTGTTCGTACAGTGGTTGGGGCTGTTGATACAGTGGTTGGGGCTGTTGATACAGTGGTTGGGGCTGTTGATACAGTGGTTGAGGCTGTTCGTACAGTGGTTGGGGCTGTTGGTTCAGTGGTCGGGGCTGTTCGTACAGTGGTTGGGGCTGTTGATACAGTGGTTGGGGCTGTTGATACAGTGATTGGGGCTGTTCGTACAGTGGTTGGGGCTGTTGATACAGTGGTTGGGGCTGTTCGTACAGTGGTTGGGGCTGTTGATACAGTGATTGGGGCTGTTGATACAGTGGTTGGGGCTGTTGATACAGTGGTTGGGGCTGTTGATACAGTGGGGCTTGGGTGGTTGCTGTTGATACAGTGGTTGGGGCTGTTGATACAGTGGTTGGGGCTGTTCGTACAGTGGTTGGGGCTGTTGATACAGTGGTTGGGGCTGTTCGTACAGTGGTTGGGGCTGTTGATACAGTGATTGGGGCTGTTGATACAGTGGTTGGGGCTGTTGATACAGTGGTTGGGGCTGTTGATACAGTGGTTGGGGCTGTTGATACAGTGGTTGGGGCTGTTGATACAGTGGTTGGGGCTGTTGATACAGTGGTTGGGGCTGTTGATACAGTGGTTGAGGCTGTTCGTACAGTGGTTGGGGCTGTTGATACAGTGGTTGGGGCTGTTGATACAGTGATTGGGGCTGTTGATACAGTGGTCGGGGCTGTTCATACAGTGGTTGGGGCTGTTGATACAGTGGTTGGAGCTGTTGATACAGTGGTTGGGGCTGTTGATACAGTGGTTGAGGCTGTTCGTACAGTGGTTGGGGCTGTTGATACAGTGGTTGAGGCTGTTCGTGGTTGGGGCTGTTGATTCAGTGGTTGGGGCTGTTGATTCAGTGGTTGGGGCTGTTTGTGGTTGGGGCTGTTGATTCAGTGGTTGGGACTGTTGAAGTGGTTGGGACTGTTGAATCAGTGGTTGGGGCTGTCCGTACAGTGGTTGGGGCTGTTGATTCAGTGGTCGGGGCTGTTGATTCAGTGGTCGGGGCTGTTGATTCAGTGGTCGGGGCTGTTTGTACAGTGGTTAGAGGGTTGAGGGTGGTGGAATAAGATGTCTAACAGCAGACTGAAAAGCATCTATGCTGTCTCCACACGAAGGTCCCCTGTGGTCTGACTACACCCGGAGAGGATGGACCTGGGTGGGTTGAAGTCAGCTGGAAGATCATTGTCTTACCACTTCAGGAATCTGCTGTGTGGGTCTGCTGAAATGCTAGGAGAGTAGACTGTTCACCAAGCGGACAGCTGCATGCAGTGTGCAGTAGACAAAGCACAAGACCTCCGCTAAGCAGACCTTCAGTCATAGAAATAAGCTATTAGGAATCCACTGCACCTGACTACCATCACTGACATGAAAATGTCTGAAGTCCTTTACTTTATAAGCTCATCTCTTTTTATAATTATATTATCTTATGAATAACCTAACATAGGCTACTAGCATAGAATAACCTACAGTTGAAGTTGGAAGTTTACATACACTTAGGTTGGAGTCATTAAAACTTGTTTTTCAACCACTCCACAGATTTCTTGTTAACAAACTATAGTTTCGGCAAGTCGGTTAGGACATCTACTTTGTGCATGACACAAGTAATTTTTCCAACAATTGTTTACAGGCAGATTATTTAATTTATAATTCACTGTATCACAATTCCAGTGGGTCAGAAGTTTCCATAAACTAAGTTGACTATGCCTTTAAACAGCTTGGAAAATTCCAGAAAATTATGTCTTGGCTTTAGAAGCTTCTGATAGGCTAATTGACATCATTTTTGTACCTGTGGATGTATTTCAATGTACCTTCAAACTCAGTGTCTCTTTGCTTGACATCATGGGAAAATCAAAAGAAATCAGCCAAGACCTCAGATTCTGTCACACACATCCTTGGGAGCAATTTCCAAATGCCTGAAGGTACCACGTTCATCTTTACATTCAATAGTACGCAAGTATGAACACCATGGGACCATGCAGCCGCCATACAGCTCAGGAAGGAGACGTGTTCTGTCTCCTAGAGATGAACGTACTTTGGGGCGAAAAGTGCAAATCAATCCCAGAACAACAGCAAAGGACCTTGTGATGATGCTGGAGGAAACAGGTACAAATGTATCTATACCCACAGTAAAACGAGTCCTATATCAACATAACCTGAAAGTCAGCTCAGCAAGGAAGAAGCCACTGCTCCAAAACAGCCATAAAATAGCCAGACTACGGTTTGCAACTGCACATGGGGACAAAGATTGTACTTTTTGGAGAAAAGTCCTCTGGTCTGATGAATCAAAAATAGAACTATTTGGCCATAATGACCATTGTTATGTTTGGAGGAAAAAGGGGGAGGATTGCAAGCCGAAGAACACCATCCCAACCGTGAAGCACGGGGGTGGCAGCATCATGTTGTGGGGGTGCTTTGCTGCAGGAGGGTCTGGTGCACTTCACCAAATAGATGGCATCATGAGGTAGAAACATTATGGGGATATATTGAAGCAACATCTCAAGACATCAGTCAGGAAGTTAAAGCTTGGTCACAAATGGGTCTTCCAAATGGACAATGAATCCAAGCATACTTCCAAAGTTGTGGCAAAATGGCTTAAGGACAACAAAGTCAAGGTATTGGAGTGGCCATCACAAAGCCCTGACCTCAATCCCATTGAACATTTTTGGGCAGAACTGAAAAAGTGTGTGTGAGCAAGGAGGCCTACAAACCTGACTCAGTTACACCAGCTCTGTCAGGAGGAATGAGCCAAAATTCACCCAACTTATTATGGGAGGCTACCCGAAACATTTGACCGAAGTTAAAGAATTTAAAGGCAATGCTACCAAATACTAATTGAGTGTATGTAAACTTCTGACCCACTGGGAATGTGATGAAAGAAATAAAAGCTGAAATAAATCATTCTCTCTACTATTATTCTGACATTTCACATTCTTAAAATAAAGTGGTGATCCTAACTGACCGAAGACAGGGCATTTTTACTAGGATTAAATGTCAGGAATTGTGAAAAACTGAGTTTAAATGTATTTGGCTAAGGTGTATGTAAACTTCCGACTTCAACTGTATGTGATAGCAACATAGTTCATAGTGATTCTTGCTAGGTTTCTGCATACACCGTGTGTAAGAGGGCTTGCCATACACCAGGTGCCACTTCTAGAGGTTCATTGTTATTGCGCTATCCCAAATATTGGTCCAACAGCTCCGCATGTATTGAATAATGATGGGGGGGGTAGCTTCTTTGTTTTGCCTAGTACTTAAAATGACAGACATCTGAATTGTGTAGGTGTCAGTCCATCTAAGTCCTGTCAGTTGTGGTTAGATAAATCACACTAAATCAACACCCAAACTATTTCAAATGACAAAGCAGCTATGGGTGTTTGCCAAATATTTTCCATAAAACGATTTGCTCTGTGTGTGTGTCAGTGCCTGCGTGCGTGCATAGCAGACACAACGTTCTACTGTTGGTATTTTAGTGCTGCTGCTATAGCCAATTCTGCTATTATAGACTCGTCGAACTTTTAACGGGGACTAAATTATGAGTGGGAGCTTTAACAATTTAGCGGTCTGTTACAATCTCGTCAAAACATTATCCGTTTCACAATACAACAGCAAGCAACAGCCGCCCCGTTATATTCTCCGTCTGTCTCACTACGCTGTGATGGACAATGAGGATAGCTATAGTACAATGTAACAAACCTTACCTTGCTCACTGATGCGCTCACCACTGTCTAATTAATATCCACAAGGCTTTGGCTTCACAACCTGCAGCGACACTTTCCTTTCTGTCGGCGGATGTATGATGCCTTCCCCGTCTGTGTTCAGTGTTTATATCGCTGTCGTAAGCTGCTGCTCAACGCTTCTCCTGCTGCTGCTGCTGCTGCTGTTGCCATGGTTATCCATTTAGACCCTGTTTCCTCTTATTCTGCAGTGCAAACCACTAGCTAACAGCTTCCTAGCTTAGTTTACGTTTCCCCCATCATGACAGTAATGTTCAAATAGTCTAAGTGGTGCGCCTGGCCTGTCTCGTGTTTAGCTTCGTGTTTATCCTATGTCTGGTGGTTGACACATCGTTTCGGGAGAACACTAACAGTGTCCTGCAGTGGCTCCTGCCAGTTTGCGCACTGTGCGTACAATTGACGGGCTGACGTCACTGCCGGTTGAGAAATTAAAACGCTGAACGAGCCCACTTGAGAACTTTCACCAGCACTATCAACATATTTACACAATAGGCTATGTTTACAGTCATTGGATTGTTAGCATTTCTTAGTTTGGTGTATAACAACAAGTAGTAGTATTACGGGATGGAGAAGCAAAATAGCCAAAAAAGTCATGGAGTTATGAGTTCAGGACCTGAACTTCAGGTAGGCCTCTGTGCTTCAGTAAACACAAGAAGTAGGAGGGGTGCTCAACACTAATGACAGTAATCCAGTGATAGGGTTTACCCAAGAAAAACTTCAATAAATACTCATTCCTGGTAAACAAGTTGGAACACTCATAAACAGACAGAGATACACTGAACAAAAATATAAATGCAACATGAAACAATTTCAAAGATTTTGTTGAGTTACAGTTCATATAAGGAAATCACTCAATTGAAATGAATAAATTAGGACCTAATCTATGGATTTCACATGACTGGGAATACAGATATCTTCTTTTTTTTTAAGGTAGGTGCGTGGATCAGAAAACCTGTCAGTATCTGGTGTGCAGTGTGACACATCTGCTACGCATAGAGTTAATCAGGCTGTGCGTATGACCACAAACTTTTCTGTGGAATGTTGTCCCATTCCTCTTTAATGGCTGTGCGAGTTGCTGGATATTGGCGGGAACTGAAACAAGTTGTCGTACATGTCGTACCAGAGCATCCCAAACATGCTCAATGGGTGATATGTGTGGTGAGTATGCAGGCCATGGGAGAACTGGGACATTCCAGGAATTGTGTACAGATCCTTGCGACATGGGGCTGTGCATTATCATGCTGAAACATGAGGTGATGGCGGCGGATGAATGGCACGACAAAGGACTTCAGGATCTCATCACGGTATCTCTGTGCATTCAAATTGCCATCGATAAAATGCAATGGTGTTTGTTGTCCATAGCTTATGCCTGCCCATACCATAACCCCACCGCCACCATGGGACACTCTGTTCACAACGTTGACATCAGCAAACCGCTCGCCCATACGATGTCATACACGGGCCTGCGGTTGTAAGGCCGATTGGACATACAGACAAATTCTCTAAAACAACGTTGGAGGCATGTTGAAGACAACGTTGGAGAAATGTACATTCAGTTCAACAGCACTGGTGGATATTCCTGCAGTCAGCATGCCAATTGCACAGTCCCTCAAAACTTGAGACATCTGTGGCATTGTGTTGTGTGACAGAACTGCACATTTTAGAGTGGCCTTTTATTGTTCCAAGCACTTGTGTAATGATCATGCTGTTTAATCAGCCTCTTGATATGCCACACCTTTCAGGTGGATGGATTATCTTGGGAAAGGATAAATGGTCACTAACTTTATTTCAGCTCATGAAACATGGGACCAACCACACCCTTCTTATCTAAGGGCCCAGAGTTAATATCGTACAGGTTCTACCCATCATTATCCCCCATGCAGCCGACAGAAGAGGGATTGCAGGTGTGTAGATGGAGTCATATAGGTATAAACACTTCCTGTAGTTATCTATATAGTTATCCATACAGTATGTGCTGTTAGGACCTGCGGAGTGAAATATGTTTTTCTCTCTCAAACAGAAGTCCTGCATTTAGCAAGACCATCATCAGAGCTGGCATTGAGACTGACTGGCTTCCTATCATTCCTTGACAGTGTAAGACAAGGCTACTCATAGGTCACAGTTCACACACTAGTCTACAACAGAAGTAGAAGCATTTACATTGAGTTCATTGAGTTCTCCGTAAATGGCCCATGCCAGCAATCTATCAAAACTTGATCTACACACATTCCATTACACAACACTAAATAAGTGTTTTATTGTCACATACACCAAATAGGCGCAATGAAATGTGTTGTTTTGCAGGGTCAGCCATAGTAGTACAACACTCCTGGAGCATATTAGGGTCAAGTGCCTTGCTCAACATTCTAACCACTAGGCTGCCAGTTGCCCTAGTGTGTTGGACCAACTGAGTTCAAATCCGTGTCTCCTACGCACAATAAGACTGTATCAACCGGCTGAGCTAAAGCCCAAAAAGTTCCTCTCAGGACGGACCAGACCAGGCTGCTGTCTGGCTTTTGTGAATGTGACTCAGTAGGTCATGAGTCTGCTAGTCATGAGGTCTGGTCTGGCTGAATAATCACAAGTTGTTTTGGCTTTTCTCTCTTTCCTCTCCTCTCTCCTCCCCCTTTCTATCGGTCTGTACTTCAATTGAAGTCACACGTTCTCCATTACCTAGATGGACATATGATCACCCTCACATAACTCAGTGGTGGAGACTCAGTCAGTCACTGTACTGTAGGCCTATGAAGTTACCCTAAGGCAGAAAATGAAAACTGTGTTGTAGTTACATCATAATCATTGATTCATGAAATGTAATATAGTATGGAATACAGTATCCTATCCTTGACCTTTTTATTATTGGTTGTAGCAGGCTGCAGTGTATCAGATGGCTTCGAGGTTAGGAATCTCTCTGATACTTGATAGGATAGCTAGATAGTTATTTGATCGACTATTATGTGGTTATGACAAAATATACAGTACTTGAATCAGTTAGGATCCATTACACTTGACAGAAAGAAAAATATATATATATATTTTTCACTTGACAGATATGCAATAATGTACAGCTATGTAATACAACATTTTGTGAGCGACATAATAGTCCATTATTGTGCAATGTTACATTTTCAGGCCTTTTGTAGTTGTCCCTAGGACTTAAACAGCTAAACATACAATATATCTATCACCACGTTTTCTAAAAAGCCAATCACACACTCCATTATATAATTTTATTTAACTAGGCAAGTCAGTTAAGAACAAAGTCTTATTTACAATGACAGCCTAACCCAGCAAAACCTCCCCTAAACCGGACTACGCTGGGCCAATTGTGCGCCACCCTATGGGACTTCCAATCACAGCCGGTTGTGATACAGCCCAGGATTGAACCAGGGTCTGTAGTGACGCCTCTTGCACTGAGATGCAGTTCCTTAGACCGCTGCGCCACTCGGGACCCAAAAAATATAAGACGTGTAAAACCAAACCACCCTGTCTGTGTGGACCAGGACCTTTGAATTAAAAAGCAGATATTTAGTCACTATAGAGGCATTCTTCAGGTACAGTAAAGGACCTACACAATTAAATCCTTCTTCCTCCATCACTTTACACTCTCCTACGGCATTCCTATCCCTAACCTGCAACAGAATTATTAACAGAATTACACACAGCCAACACATATCATTATGGGGCACAGTGAAGGAGAGAAAGAGAGGGAGGTAGGAGGAGAAAGGTGTAACAGGAGGAAGGGAAGGCCTAGAGGCCTCCAACATGTCTTTTAAGTACTGGTAATAAAACCTAGTCACCACCTCCTGAAAAGCTCCTGTCCAATGGGAACCCATTGAAGCAGGTTTTATGTGTCTTCGGCCCCAGTTTGAGCATCCCCACCATGCTCTCCCAGCACCAGGACTGATCTTCAGGGGGAACTAACCTAACGTTCATGTCTGTTGCTCCTTTTGCTCCTCTCCCTCACCCACTACTATCAGTCTGTCTGTCTGTCCGCTCTTAAAGCCCTGCATTGCCCCTCGCTCCTAGACGGGAGTAAAATATGGAGCACCACTGTGCTCTCTTGACAAGGTAAGAGCTTTTTGAACGAAACATGTATTATTAAAGTAGTTATTTATATGTTGAAGTGGTAATATCTGGGTGGATTGGCAGTGTGTTCCACTTGACTCTGAACTTGGTGTGGGGAAGAGTTTAGTCAGGTTTACTGTTGTCTTACCATTCTAATCCGAGGACTTGCTAGTTAGGAAATGATGAACAATATGACATTCTCTCAATAGCAGTGTTTGCCAAACATTTCCTCTTGTATCCTCAGCCATTCCAATGTCTTGAATGTATTCCAATGCCAGATGACACAATTCCAATATTGGAATGAGAGGCTTGGTGATTAGTTGACCAGTGGAATCAGGTGTGCTACAACTGGAATGCATCATATACATGGAAGGGCTGGGGTTACTAGAGGAGAGATTAGGGAAACAATGCTCGGTAGGAATTAACTAGTTTAATCACTAATACATTTAGTGAGATATTTCATCTGAAAACATTTTTTTAAAGAAAACTTCATGGTTTTTACTGATTTCTAGTATCAGATTCCCCTGAACCATTGACTCACTCTAGAATAAAGACAAAGCAATATTATATAGGGAAAAAAATCCGTACACATAATTTTTTAGAAATAGGAAATAATCGTGCTTGAATTTATACGGCCTTGAAATTAACCAGTGATATTGGGGCTGCTTAATAGAAGCTCCATGGCTAAGACTGAGCTAGCACAGCTGTATAATCTGGCACACACACACACACACACGGACTATAAACCTTGTTTGGTGGGTATTTAAACAGGGGGAAAATTAAAGCTGTTAAACCTTAAGAACCAGCCTTCCTTTCCTCCTTACCTCTCCAATGGGGTGGTCAACTGTGTCTTTGTCATGACGTATTGCTCTGTTAAAAAGCAGTCTGGCCTCTCAAATAGCCCCTGTGGAGACGAGAGTGACACACACACATACTTTTGGCTTTTATAGTCCTAAAGTTTTGTCCGGGGAACGCTCCCAAATTATTAGCTTACTAATTAAAGTGAGTGATAGGTTTAATTTGTAAGGTTGAGCAGCAGAGAGAGTGACGGGGGTCCAGTTGGTGTAATTAAGACAAATGAGGGCAACGGAGGTCACTCCAGGAGAGCTGGAGAGCTGGCTGACTACATGGTCCAGGCTCTGGGACGCTGGAAGACGAGCCCATATGGGTGGCACAGTGAGGAGGCCAGAAAACATTCAAACAAACTCTGGATGCTGGAGATCACACACTGTGCTTTTCACTCCGAGAGAGGGATGACTGATCACAGCGTTGTAATTGCTCTTGATGAAAGAGGCACAATCTTGAAGATGTTTATGTTCTTATCAGTAAGGCCCTTGACCTTTCACGACACAGTGCTAGAGACTAGAGACTCTGTCTAAGATGCAGCATATTGATTTAGAATTTCCCCCTGAGAATAGTGTTGTTGAGGTTGTTGCCCTGTTGACTTGGTTTATAGTTTCAGCTGTGGTCTGAGAACATAGTATGGGGGAAAAGTCAAAACACAATTGCTTTTCCAAGGATATTTTCTGCACTTCAAGTGCTGATGTTAAGACCGCTGTCAAGCTTTTCCCAGACCATCAGTGTCAGAATGTTTTTGATGCTATTGCTTGCTGTGACAGTTGATCTTGAGGGGTTGGGAGTCTATTGTACACAAGGCGTCAAAGAACACTAAGCTTTTCTTTCCTATATATCACAACATCAGACTGGATCTAATGACAAATGCAAATTGAAATGCCCAAAAGCTGATAGCAAAGAAGGACATCTCTATTGTGAATTAACCCCAATTAGTGCTACATTTCTATTCTCTCTCTCTCTCTCTCTCTCTCTCTGTCCCTCTCTCTCTCTCTCTCTCTCTCTCTCTCTCTCTCTCTCTCTCTCTCTCTCTCTTTCTCTCTCTCCTCTCTCTCTCGCCTCACACTAAAGCTGCTTAACACAACTAGTGGCCATATATGGAAGTGCAGGGCAAGATCACAGTAAAGCAAACAAATTCAGAAAGCTACCTGATACAGATATAGTCCAGTGGTTTGTGTTGGTTGGTGTACTGTACTGTGGTCCAGGGTTCCTGATAGATTAATGGGCATGGGGAGACGCAGGGCTGCCAGCTTGTAGTGATTTGGGCAGTGTCCTCCATGGTGAAGGACATATGTTAGTGGCCAACTCCCTCTTCCCTCCCTCCTCTGTAGGGACCTTGCTGAGTAAGCCATTATTAATTTATTAATTTCTCTGATAGCATCCGCCTCTCTCCACCCTGTCTTCCCTATCTCCTTAAAGTTGGAATCTGTAGCGGTGAAACTGCCACGTTCGTTTGCGATATTACAACAACGAAGACGTTACTTCAAACAGCAAACACTTTTTTTCCATCGGACACCATTGCACTCTTGATAGAACAGCAGAGTATGTACTGCGGTTGTGTTTTTCTTGATAGAACAGAAGAGTATGTACTGTGGTTGTTTTATTATTGACAGAACAGCAGAGTATGTACTGCGGTTGTGTTTTTCTTGATAGAACAGCAGAGTATGTACTGTGGTTGTTTTATTATTGATAGAACAGCAGAGTATGTACTGCGGTTGCTTTATTCTTGATAGAACAGCATAGTATGTACTGCAGTTGTTTTATTCTTGATAGAACAGCAGAGTATGTACTGCGGTTGTGTTTTTCTCGATAGAACGGCAGAGTATGTACTGCGGTTGCTTTATTCTTGATAGAACAGCATAGTATGTACTGTGGTTGTTTTATTATTGATAGAACAGCAGAGTATGTACTGCGGTTGCTTTATTCTTGATAGAACAGCATAGTATGTACTGCGGTTGTTTTATTCTTGATAGAACAGCAGAGTATGTACTGCGGTTGTTTTATTCTTGATGCTGGAGATCCTCACTGCTGTTTAATAAACAAAACAACAGCAATAGCAAATGTTCCAGGGGGCAGCCAGTGGCGCTGTGTCTCCTAATGCGGATCAAAGCTTTAACAGGTCATCTCTCTTCCGGAAAAAAGACCTCCATATACACCCTCGGCCATCACTCCATACCACCCTGCCTGTCAGCCTTCTGGTAGGGCTGAGGAAGGGGCTGAGGAAGGTTGAGTAAAACAAGGCCAGTGGTGCGGTCTTATTTCTTAGTCTGTGGAGCGGTCTGAGAACACACAACACACCGTTTTGGTTTTATGTAGTACACATTCATGTGTAAGCCACATGAGGCTGGTGGCACCTTATTTGGGGAAGACGAACTCGTGGTAACGGCTGGAGAGGAATAAGTGGAATGGTATCAAACACATCAAACACATCGTGTCCATTTGTTTGGTGACATTCCATTCTCTCCGTTCCAGCCATTATTATGTGGCGTAGGCCTATGCATGACAACAATGGCAGTCCCGAGCAAGTCATTTTCATTGTTGCTGCTTTCTACGACACAATGTCTGTCTTTACTGTGTGTAGTTTTTACTTCACTATTTCTTTAAGCTTACTTAGTATGGACAGACATTCGTACTCTGGAGTTGAGCTAATGTACACTCATGTCTGGCATCAGTAAAACAACACTCGACTGCTTATGAACATCATCCTGACACAGTTTCCTCCATTACCTGCAAAAGGAGAAATGTATGGGTTCCTGTATTTCCGCGATAACGTGTGCTTGTGTTAACTGATCGTACTGATCAGTATGACACGTATGTCACTCCTTTCAGAAAATATTGATGTGTCTACATGAGTTGTGATGTCTTTTAATGTGTCGCTACTCTAAAGCTTTATCAAATCAGGCCAGAGATGGTAGACATGATGACTAAAGAAATCAGATCACTGACCCAGCTGTCCTTTCTCTCGCTCTCCCTCTCTCTCGCCCTCTCCCTCTCTCGCTCTCTCTCTCTCTCCCTCTCTCCTCTCTCTCTCTCTCTCTCTCTCCCTCTCTCTCTCTCTCTCTCTCTCTCTCTCTCCCTCTCTCTCTCTCTCTCTCCTCTCTCTCTCTCTCTCTCTCTCTCTCTCTCTCTCTCTCTCTCTCTCTCTCTCTCTCTCTCTCTCTCTCTCTCTCTCTCTCTCTCTCACCCTCTCAGGAAGCGACCATGGAACCCAGCGATGTTGCTGTACTCCTCTACCTGCATGGCCCTCCTCTCTCTGCTACTCTCTCCTGCCCTCGGCCGTAAGTTACCCAAATGCCTTCAGGCTCATGATAGACACATAACAGTGTACTACTGGTATATGGTATTTGTTTGCATGACTACTTTTGATTTTGGTATCAAAACACACACGTTGTTTCAGGAATACTATCCCAAGTCATTCCATTTAATACAAATGCCATTCTAAGATTAAGACAAAAACAGCAGATGTAGTGTAGCCTACTGTACTAGTCTGTAAGATTAATTCAGATAATCTCTAGTTTCTTAATTCTTACAGATACCGTATCTTAATTTGATCCTGTTTTTGTCCTGCACAGCAGGAAATGCAAACTTGTAGTGTATTTGAGGTTTAAAAAGGATTCTAACGTTTGTATTTTCCACTTAAAAATGTCAGACTTGATTTGTCCTGACGAAAAATGTTTCAACCCCTACAAAAAAAGTATATTAATTATAATCCACATAATAATTCACATTATTTTCCTAATGTAGAAAACTGGCTCAAATGAAGATCCTACATCTGTTTAAGCCTCTCTCGCAAGCTGTCAGAGAGATGCAATAACACATCTATCCACATTATGGGATGTTTTTCACCATCAACATAAATACAATACAGACTTGGGGCATACTTACAGCAGTAAAAAAAACAAAATGTTTATTCTTATCACATGTAAAGTGAATACCATCTTATAGCATGGTTTACTGTTGCAGTACAAGCACATGATGTGTGGTCTAATACGTAGCTAGATGACTTTCCTGTTGGAAATGGTCTGCTTATATCCACTAGTCATCCTCATAGCACTCAGTCACACGTGACGGCGGTGTCGTAAAAGCTGAGCTGAGGTCCATCTCCATCTACTGCTCGTTTAGCGTAATGAATAGGCTGCTAAAACACATGGGCTTCATCCCAAATGGCACCCTATTCCCACTATAGTGCACTAATTTTGATCAGGGCCCGTAAGGATCTGGTAAAAAAATAAAAAAATAATTGTGCACTATATAGGGTGCCATTTGGGACGCAGCCCATGGTATTGGGGAGGGAGTGGTTAACTACTTACAGCTCCCACTGCACAGCGAGAGAAGTGTTTATGGCTAGTAAACACACAGGATAAATACCATCTCACCAAAGTATCTCCTCTACTCAGCAGTTATGGTGGAACCGATAGGGTCTTCCAGATGTGTTGCCTCCACACTCTGCACCTCCGAATGAGCTGAATCAGGTTATTGACTCTGGGAGTAGAGGCTAGAAGCCCTCCGGCTCCCAGCGTTGTTTCATTACTTCCAGATCTTTGTTTCCTAGTTTCCCCTGCACTGCGTTTTCATCCTCATATCAAACAGGGGGAGGAAAGGAGGAGATGTGTTCTCTGAATACTTTAGAAGTTTCACCTTGAGATGATACTACTACAGTAGAGCAAGGCTCTTTAATGAAACATTATCAAATGTTTTCGCTCTCATTGTTTCAAGATTCACTTAAAGCTTTAGCTGAGAAGGACATTTTAAAAAATCACCTCAGGTTTTAGTTACATTACAGTAGCTCTCTT
This sequence comes from Oncorhynchus tshawytscha, assembly GCF_018296145.1. Lineage (NCBI taxonomy): Eukaryota > Metazoa > Chordata > Actinopteri > Salmoniformes > Salmonidae > Oncorhynchus > Oncorhynchus tshawytscha. Next base: position 14,191,374 of record NC_056459.1, read on the forward strand.
TTTCAATTAATCCCATCCAATGACAGTTAGTCCCAGCCAGATATGTAGGTTATAGTACATTCACAAATACTAAAGACACAAGACTAATATTATAGGTTACTCAATCACCCGAGAAAGACATTGAGAAGGAAAGCAGAAATTATAGCACAACAGTGTGATTGATTATTGATGGCCTTTTAAGTTAGTTCTTCAGAGAGATTTCCATCTCAATAAATCACAGGTACAGATGTAGCATCTAAATTTGAGCCCATTTGCTGCAGCAGGAAAATAATCCTGCAGAAAAAGAAAATGTGAATTATGTTTTTGTAGGGGGACTACATTTTTCATAAGGGACAATCAAGTCTGATATTTCAGTGGAATTTCAAGTGGAAATTACAAACTTCAGAAGCCTTTTTGAACCTCAAATACAATACATGTTTTCAACAGGGTGAACAAATTTAGATGCTACATCTGTAGATTAATAAACTGAGAATACCTGTCAGTTTCTCAACAACAGAGGCAGCTGGTGGCACCTTAATTGGGGAGGACCGGCTCATAATAATAGCTGGTATGGAATGATATATACATGAAATGGTATCGAACACATCAAACACATGGTTTCCATGTGTTTGATGTCATTCCATTTACTCCATTCCAGCCATTACTATGAGCCATCCTCCCCTCATCAGCATCCTGTTATCGACAAGCATGAGCGATATGGCCTTACCCCGATCCACATTCACGCTACAACAGCTACACACATACGTCAACAGTATCTTCAATCTGGGCTCAGGGGTAGACTTAACATAGTAAATGTAAATCTTGTATGTCATATGTTCAATATGTTACGAATTTGCAAAGCATACAGTATAATAGCATATAATATGTTATGAATTCCAATTTATTGTGACTGACATTAGCTAGGGGTTAGATTGCAAAGTAGTCCATGATGAGATTTCAACACGCAACCTTTGAGTTGCTAGACGTTCAGATTATACACCCACCCATCCACCCTTACCAACCACCCTACCTTCGTTTTTGCCTTGAGTAACCTTCTGTCTTATGTCATTTGTACTAATTTGAGTGTCCCTTATTTACATTTGTAATTTGTTATGTCTAGTCTATGAGACCGGGCTATTATCTTTTGCATCTGATACTTTACTACATAGCTGTGTGTGTGCTTGTGGTATCAAATATAGGATGCCACAGCTTTAAGAATAACCAACATTTAAAAAATGAATCCAGAGTATAAGGTGAATTACATTCTTACCATGTTTTCTCACCGTTGCCTGATCTCCCTGTGGCTTTCCCATGGAGTTGGCACTGTGAATTCTGATTCAGTGTTTGGTTGGTGGCTGAGTTGGTAGAGCATGGTGCATGCAATGCCAGAGTTGTGTGTTTGATTCCCACGGGGGACCAGTACAGGAAAAAGTACAAAAATGCATCCCCTCCCTGCTGTAAGTCGCTCCGGATAAGAGTGTCTGCTAAATGACTCAAATGTAAATGCTGTGAACGGAAACATCCTAACCAAGCTTCTGTGTCTGTGTGTTTTCCATCAAGAGTTAGATCTCAACAGGTTAGATGGGGACACAGCTGTCTGCCCTCCCATGAGAAATGGACAAGATGACCTTCCAGGTAATGTATAGATACTATGACTCTGTGAATATGCGTACTAACTTAGTCCTCTTCATCCCTGGTGGGACATACTGTAAAACAGCAACAATTTGCTTCCGGTATGTCTTTGGCCACATCTTGCTTGCGCCCTGTCCCATGAGATGTGGATATAGTTTATGGTGTAATCAAAAGGAGACCTGCATGGGAAGACATATTACATCAAACAGTACAACACATCTCACGAGGTCTGAGCTAGTAGTTTTGAGATGTCTTTCTGTAACCAAGTCTTACCTCACATCAACAGACCAGGTCAGAAGGAGCTCTGTCTGGAGCAATAGTTTAACACTATAGTCCCTGTGGTTTTTCTCTTTGCTAGACAGCATAGGCTTACATTTTAAATGCCCAGGACCACCAAACCACCAGCCTTGGTTTACAGAAATCCCTGAGGAAGCAAAATACAGAACATCACAACTAAGCTAGCTGCTGTGATTGCTTAGTGAACTAGGCTGGGCTGTCTAAATGCTTAATGGCTTGAGCCACGTTTAGATTTCAAATGAGCCACATAAAATATTCCGCTGAAGCCTGATAGATTTTAGTAGGAACAATTCTAGCTCAGCAAGATGTTAATTGTGTACCAGCGCCCTGGTAGGAACAGATGCATTAGCTACCTTCAAATCACATGGTGTAAAATGTGTTGCGAGCCCAGGCAGGGAAGGTACAGTCCTACGTATAAGAGAACAACTAATTAGAATCATATGTTAGTCATATCACCGCACCCTGTTTTGCATACAGATTATGAAACCAGATTAAACCGTTAAACATAGTAAAGTGGGGAAACGCTGACATTCCAAAATGTCCACTTCGTGAATATGCACCGGTCTATAAAAAAAGTGGTCAGATGAAGCAGACGCTAAACTACAGGACTTTTTTACGAGCACAGACTGGAATATGTTCTGGGATTCTTCCGATGGCATTGAGGAGAACACCACATCAGTCACTGGCTTTATCAATAAGTGCATCGAGGACATCGTCCCCACAGTGACTGTGCGTACATACCCCAACCAGAAGCCATGGATTACAGGCAACATTCTCACTGAGCTCAAGTCTAGAGCTACCGCTTTCAAGGAGCAGGACTCTAACTCGGAAGCTTATAAGAAATCCTGCTATGCCCTCCGACGAACCATCAAACAGGCAAAGCATCAATACAGGACTAAGATCGAATCCGTTACAGGACTACACCGCCTCCGTTAATAGTCGGATGTTGCAGGGCTTGAAAACTATTACAGACTACAAAGGGAAGCACAGCCAAGAGCTGCCCAGTGACACGGGCCTACCAGACGAGCTGAACAACTTCTATGCTCGCTTCGAGGCAAGTAACACTGAAACATGCATGAGACATCAGCTGTTCTGGACGACTGTGTGATCACGCACTCCGCAGCCGATGTGAGTAAGACCTTTAAACAGGTCAACATTCACAAGGCCTCAGGGCCAGACGGATTACCAGGACGTGTACTCTGAGCATGCGCTGACCAACTGGCAAGTGTCTTCACTGACATTTTCAACCTCTCCCTGTCTGAGTCTGTAATACCAACATGTTTCAAGCAGACCACCATAGTCCCTTAGCCCAAGAACACTAAGGTAACCTGCCTAAATGACTACAGAACCGTAGCACTCATATCTGTAGCCATGAAGTGCTTTGAAAAGCTGGTCATGGCTCACATCAACATCATTATCCCAGAAACCCTAGACCCACTCCAATTTGCATACCATACCAACAGATCCACAGATGATGCAATCTCTATTGCACTCCACACTGCCCGTTCACACCTGGACAAAAGGAACACCTATGTGAGAATGCTATTCAATGACTACAGCTCAGCGTTCAACACCATAGTGCCCTCAAAGCTCATCACTAAGCTAAGGACTCTGAGACTAAACACAATCCCTCTGCAACTGGATCCTGGACTTCCTGATGGGCGGTGCCCAGGTAGTAAGGGTAGGTAACAACACATCTGCCACGCTGATCCTCAACACGGGGATCCCTCAGTGGTGCGTGCTCAGTCCCCTCCTGTACTCCCTGTTCACTCATGACTGCAGAGCCAGGCACAACTCCAACACCATCATTACATTTGCCGATGACACAACAGTGTTAGGTCAGAAACCTGACTGTGTGGTGCAAGGACAACAACCTCTCCCTCAACGTGATCAAGACAAAGGAGATGATTGTGGACTCCAGGAAAAGGAGGACCGAGCACACCCCCATTCTCATGGACGGGGCTGTAGTGGAGCAGCTCAACTTGCTCCACTACAGCCCCGTTCAAGTTCCTTGGCGTCCACATCACCAACAAACTATCATGGTCCAAGCACACCAAGACAGTTGTGAAGAGGGCACAAAAAAAAACTATTCCCCCTCAGGAGACTGAAAAGATTTGGCATGGGTCCTCAGATCCTCAAAAGATTTTACATCTGCACCATCGAGAACATCCTGACAGGTTGCATCACTGCCTGGTATGGCAACTGCTCGGCCTCCAACCGCAAGACACTACCCCCCAGGTCTACACCTGTTGTATTCGGTTCATGTGACAAATACGATTTGATGTGACTTTACAAAACTGATCCAGAAATATGCCCTTCCACTTTCATAACACTGTGTGTCAAATACAAAAAAGACCAGTACCTGTCAATCAGATGTGCATAGTTTTTATTTTCCTACTGCTGGAATACAGTATATAACATACAGTATAATTCACCAGAACCATTCAAGGGATACGTACAATTAAGTGATAATGCCCGAGAAGCCGGTGTTTGGAGGATATATTGGCATGCCCTAGACGAAGTCGTGCCAATATATCCTCCAAACACCTGCTTCGAGGGTATTATCACGTTTTTACAACGGGTTACCAACATATTCAAATAATGATTTACATCTTTTAATTAAAAAAGTATTTTTTATGAATTTATTCATACTATTTCATCCTTCCACTAGATATAGTCCCGACACAAATTCAGCTGGTTGTTCGTTCTATTGGTTCGGTTGCCAGAGACACAACCCAGTCGTTCAGTTTTTTTGTTCTGTATCTATGGGCGTGACCCAGTCGTTCGTTCTAAATATTCCATTGCCATACTGGCTGGCGACGTTCTTATCCCTTGCTTGCTAGCTAGCAAAGTAGCTGCATTTGCTTTTGTTTAAGCTATTTTCCTAGTGACGTTAATTTGGATACATCCATCACAATGAGCTAATGATGCATGATTTCACCTGGCATAGAAAATGTACTTTCTCGTCATCCACTGTTATAAACTAAATGTTAGTCTAAAAGAAATGCGAGATAATGTCTAGATGTTTTTTTATAGTTTATAAATTGAATGGCTGGGCTAATGAGACAGTGGATTGCACAGTCAGATGGAACAGAGTAAATAGGCATTTTAACATCATACATTGTAACTTGTGGAATAGACATCGGCTGGAATGCGCTTTTAATCAATCAGCATTCAGAGTTAGACCCACCAGTTGAATAATACTGTAACATGTAGTTCAGAACGAACAGGAGATATCTGAAAATCCGTTTACCTCTCTTTTAGGGTTTGATCTGATCACCCAGTTCCAGCTGGATGTTATTCCTCTGAAGGGGGTGAGGAAGGTGGAGGGCTCCACTCCTCTCCAGGTGGCATATCGCCTTGATAGGGAGGCCAACTTCCAGATCCCTACCAGGTAAGGAAAGATAGAAAAAGAAACATGATATTGGAGCTTGTCCAGGCTTGCTGCAGGTGTTGTATTATTATGGCTCAATACGGAGGACAGCTTTCAAATACCTACCAGGTGAAGAAAGAATGAAGAAACCAGAAACAGAAACACACACATAATCGCTACACTCACACACACACGCACACATAATAAATACTTTCCCCTGGGTCGATGCAGGTGTTGTATTATTGCAGGTCTCAGACAGGTGTTATCACTCTGTCAAATAGAGAACAGCATGTCTGAACTGATTTGGCATCTCTTAGCAACGAGGGGGGAAAGCAGTGGACCCCACCCGCCCAGATCTCGTGTAACCATTAAATATCTCGTACCAGAAACATAGAGACATATTTCATCATGCAGCATTATAAGTTGTAGTTGTATTCACTTGTTTCTGTCTGTGCTCATGAAGGATTCTGAAAATCAAGAGACAGGTGGTGACAGCCCGAGCAGCTTCCTGTGTGAAGAGAGACTGTGTGTGTTGTGTGTGTGTGTGTGTGTGTGTGTGTGTGTGTGTGTGTGTGTGTGTGTGTGTGTGTGTGTGTGTGTGTGTGTGTGTGTGTGTGTGTGTGTGTGTGTGTGTGTGTGTGTGTCTGTGTGTGTGTCTTGCCTAGATCAGCTAGATCGTTTACGTGTGGGGATCCTCTAGCCTGGTATTCTACCCTGTAAAAAAAAATATTTGAAAACCAGTGCACAATCTTCCATTTTCAACTTAGACTGTTTTCATATTGCTTAGTAGGCTAGAGGTTGTTGTTACGTGGTTACCTTCTTACATAACTAAACCTGTCTTCTGGTGTTTCACTGCTGGTCTGGCCAATGACCTGTATTGGTCCTGTTTTCACATAAACTGTTATGTAACATACTGACATCTTCCAGTCTGCCTCCTGCCACTCAGGACACTAATCACAAAAACATTTATCTCTCGGGGTCCAGTGGCCAGTCTGTCTGGGCTTTGAAGTCTGTCGTCAGAAAGGTTCATTTCCGATACCTGTGTCCTTATCACTGCAGGGGATAGAGGCCTGCAACACAACACGCATCAAACTCTGGCCTAGGCTGTGAGATACTTTCTCCCAAGGTGCATTCAACACACACAAACACACACATAGGCACACTGCAGGAACGTTAGAGAGAGAGGTCTTCATTTGTTTTATTGGGTTACAGGAAACTCCTTTTTTATTGCCTTGATCCATTTACAAGCCCGGCTGCAGCTCTGCAGCTCCCGTCCATAAAGGCACCACCTATGGAGCCCTTGGCCTGGCTAGTTAAAACCCCAGGGCTCGTATTCATAAAGTGACAAGTAGGAGTGCTGCTCTAGGATCAGTTTAACCTTTTAGATGATAATGAATGGACTGAAGGGGCCTTAATCTGAGATCAGCACCTGAGACTCTTTATGAATACCAGCCTAGAGGTTTAGGACTGGGGAGACTGGAGAGCAGTCTCCCCAGAGAGAGATGGAGATGGGACGACTACTTAATTGATCTGTTGATCAGAGCCACCGGGGCGCCGCTTCTGTTTATAACAAAAGGGTTTGATGGAAAAAATAAAGGGCCTCGTTGTTCCTTTGGAGTATTTGTAACCGTTGCGTTATGCATGCATCATGCATTAGAGACAGGGAGAGATGGAGGGATAGAGAGAGAAAGAGAATGGAAGTGCTTTGAACATAAAAGTGTTAGGGTTTGATTGATGTCTCCATTCATGATGTTATCGTGGGCGTGAGGACCGGGAAGGGAACTGAGCCGCTGTGCGTGATGCTTTTTAAACGTGGCCTGCAGCAGCTCTACCTCTGCTTTGTGATCATGGAGTGTCTTTGACATTAGCCGCCATCAGAGATCTGAAATCCTCGAACCACCCAATGTGTGCTGTGTGTATGTGGTGGAAAGCTGCTTTTTTTACCCACTGCGAAGTGTCGCCCCCAGAGCCCTCTTCTCTATGACTCTAACTGAACTACATTCTTTATGATTTTGTAAAGAGAAGTTTGAACCATTTCTTCTGTCCATCCATCCCTCTCCCACTGAGGATGACCTCCCACAGGGGCTTCACTGGACTCATGCATGTATGAACCCTTTTCTCTCCTCCCTCTCCCACCCATCTGTATCTTCATCTTCTGTTCTTCTTCACCCAGGCTCAATTTCCCCCGGGGTTTCCCTGACGAGTACTCCGTCATGGTCACGTTCCGTATGATCAAGAACACGGTGAACAAGGTGTGGAACGTGTGGCAGGTGGTGGATGAAGACGGCCGGAAGCAGGCAGGGCTCAGGCTGAATGGAGACCAGCAGGCCTTGGAGTACTTCCTGATGGGCCAGGATGGCAACCTGCAGACCGTCACCTTCCCAGGGCTCTCTGTGTTGTTCAACACCAAGTGGCACAAGGTGATGGAATGAGTAATGGCACTCCTGGTTAGTGTTGCAAAATACAGTAACTATCCCAAAACTCCCCGGCTTTCCAGAAATCTCGGATGGAAGATCCCAGAATCAAGAGGGAATAAGCTGGAAATCCTGGAAAGCCTAGGAATTTTGATAAAGTTACTGGAAATGTGCAACTCTACTCCTGGTACAATGTAATTAGTGATAACTGATCACTCATTAACATTACGGTGGCCCCTGAGGATCAACAACAGTAACCCTATAGCATATCCTTACAGGTGATGATTGGGGTGGAGAGAGACCAGGTCACCCTGTATGTGGACTGTCAGGCCGTGGACAAGAAGCCCATCAAGGGGAAAGGCCCCGTCAATACAGAGGGAGATACGCTTATTGGGAGGCTGGATACTGACGCTGATGCTTCTGTTGTGGTGAGCGGGGCAAGGATAGCCTGGCCCCAGATCTGGTTGTGCTGTATTGCCAACTCTTATGGTCGTTGTTTGGCATGACAATAAGAGTTGGAGTTGGTAAGACAGCACATACGATCTGGGATCAGGCTAAGGCTGAGAAGGTGTTGGTTCCCCAGTGGTGCATTGTTATACAGTAAGCGTTATCATATGAGTCATGTCATATGATCAATATCATGCCACTGTGTCTTTCTAGTTTGAACTTCAGTGGATGTTGATCCATTGCGACCCGAAGAGAGCCAATAGAGAGAACTGCCAGGAGTTGCCTATCACAGAGGTAACAACAACAAACTTGTCTCCACCTGGTCTTTACTTGCTTTGGGTTTGGATTCATATCGACCAGTAACATAGATTCCACTAACTGGCGTCTGTGAATCTGCACTTGCCAAAATGTGAGGAGATAGGACGTCCTGTTATACTAATGCAGGAGTGCCATGATTACAATACATACAGTACAAGTCAAAGTTTAGACACACCTACTCATTCCAGGGTTTTTCTTAATTTTTTACTATTTTCTACATTGTAGAATAATAGTGAAGACAAAGAAAATAGTAAAGACATCAAAACTATGAAATAACACATATGGAATCATGTAGTAACCAAAAAAGTGAGATTCTTCAAAATAGCCACCCATTGCCTTGATGACAGCTTTGCACACTCTTGGCATTCTCTCAACCAGCTTCATGAGGTAGTCACCTGGAATGCATTTCAATTAACAGGTGGGCCTTGTTAAAAGTTAATTTGTGGAATTGTTTTCCTTCTGAATGCGTTTGAGCCAATCAAATCAAATCCAATTGTATCCGTCACATGTGCCGAATACAACAGGTGTAGACCTTACAGTGAAATGCTTACTTACGAGCCCCTAACCAACAATGCAGTTGTTGTCAAAAAATACAAAGAATAATAAGAGATAAAAGTAACAAGTAATTAAAGAGCAGCAGTAAAATAGCAATAGCGAGACTATATACAGGGGGGTAACGATGCAGAGTCAATTTGCGGGGGCACCGGTTAGTTGAGGTAATAGTACATGTAGGTAGAGTTACTAAAAGTGACTATGCATAGATGACAACATAGAGTAGCAATGGTGTAAAGGGGGGGGGGTGGGAGGGCACTACAAATAGTCTGGGTAGCCATTTGGCTAGATGTTCAGGAGTCTTATGGCTTGGGGGTAGAAGCTGCCACCGCTTGCCGTGCGGTCACTGTGGGGACGACGTCGTCGATGCACTTAGTGAAGCCAATGACCGATGTGGTGTTCTCCTCAATACCATCGGAGGAATCCCGGAACATATTCCAGTCTGTGCTAGCAAAACAGTCATGTAGCTTAGCATCTGCTTCCTTTGACCATTTTTTGTTGATCTAGTCACTGGTGCTTCCTGCTTTAATTTTTGCTTGTAAGCAGGAATCATGAGGTTAGAATTATGGTCAGATTTGCCAAATGGAGGGCGAGGGAGAGCTTTGTTTGCATCGCTGTATGTGAAGTATAGGTGGTTCAGAGTTATTTTTCCTATGGTTGCACATTTAACATGCTAATATAAATTTGGTGAAACGGATTTAAGATTTCCTGCATTAAAGTACCCGGGCTACTAGGAGTGCAGCCTCTAGGTGAGTGTTTTCTTGATGGCTCATGGCGGAATGCAGCTCATTCAATGCTGTCTTAGTGCCAGCCTCTGACTGTGGTGGTATGTAAACAGCTACAAAGAATACAGATGAAAACTCTCTCGGTAGGTAGTGTGGTCTACAGCTTGTCATGAGGTACTCTACTTCAGTCGAGCAATATCTCTAGACTTCCTTAGATATTGTGCACCGGCTGTTGTTTACAAAAATGCATGTACCGCCACCACTTGTCTTACCTGACGCCTCTGTTCTATCCTGCCCGTACATCGTATTTTCGGTCATAATGTAACATTTTGTACAAAATCATTTAAAAAAATAAGTTACATTCGCCGGGGGCACATAAAACGTCTTCCTTATTCTCCGGCGGCATCTTGTGACAAGGTAGGGTTGGTTTACAGAAAATAGCCCTATTTCGTAAAAGACCAAGTCCACATTATGGCAAGAAAGCTCAAATAAGCAAAGAGAAATGGCAGTCCATCATTACTTTAAGACAGGAAGGTCAGTCAATCCAGAAAATGTCTAGAATTTTGTACGTTTCTTCAAGTGCAGTCACAAATACCATCAAGGGCTATGACGAAACTGGCTGTCTTCAGACCACCACAGGAAAGGAAGACCCAGAGTTACCTCTGCTGCATCTTGCAAGTTCATTAGAGTCACTAGCCTCAGAGTTCAAGTAACATACACATCTCAACATCAACTGCGTCAATCAGGTCTTCATGGTCTAATTGCTGCAAAGAAACCACTACTAAAGGACACCAATAAGAAGAAGAGACTTGCTTGGGCCAGGTAACATGAGCAATGGACATTAGACCGGTGGAAATCTGTCCAAATTTCAGATTTCTGGTTCCAACCGCCATGTCTTTGTGAGACGCAGAGTAGGTGAACGGAGGATCTCCGTATGTGTGGTTCCCACCGTGAAGCATGGAGGAGGAGGTGTGATGGTGTGGGGGGCTTTGCTGGTGACACTGTCTGTGATTTCTTTAGAATTCAAGCATTCTGCAGTGATACACCATCCCATCTGGTTTGCACTTTGTGGGACTATAATTTGTTTTTTTAACAGGACAATGACCCAAAATACACATCCAGGCTGTGTAAGGGCTATTTGACTAAGAAGGAGAGTGATGTTGTTTCATCAGATGACCTGACCTCCACAAACAGCCGACCTCAACCCAATTGAGATGGTTTGTGATGAGTTGGACCGCAGAGTGAAGGAAAAGCAGCCAACAAGTGATCAGCATGTGCTGGAACTCCTTCAAGACTGTTGGAAAAGTATTCCAGGTAAAGCTGGTTGAGAGAATGCCAAGAGTGTGCAAAGCTGTCATCAAGGCAAAGGGTGGCTAAGAGAGAATCTAAAATATATTTTCATATGTTTAACACTTTTTTGGTTACTACATGATTCCAAATGTTTTATTTCATCGTTTTTTATTTCTTTACAATTTTTCTACAATGTAGAAAATAGTAAAAATGAAGAAAAACTCTTGAATGAGTAGGTGTTTCCAAACTTTTAACTGGTACTGTATGTCAAATAAGCACTTACCTCCATACAGAGAGAATACTGCTGGCTCTCACTCTCAATTTAGCCCCATTTTGTCAGCATATTAAAGTCTGACTCCTCAGGTCAGAATTGTATATTAGAATACATGCTGTTATGAGTGGGCAGAGTCCTATTGTCCTCGTAGACTGCAGAAAAAAGTCCTGTCTTTCTTTATGATTCAAATATCAATTTGGCAATGGTCTATTCCCTCTAGCTTTGAGGGTTTCTTTTGGACAGGTGCTTTAGCTTCTTCTGACACTCTGGGTGAAGGTGGTGTGACTACTTCACTAACTCTACATGTTTCTTATTTCTCTTGCTTCTTCAGATGTATGCCAATGCTGAGGTATTTATCTTTCTTCCTTTTTTTCTTGGTGTTTTTTGGGGCAAATAATCTACTTCAATGCTCTGTTGCCTGATAGCCTTGATGCTTTGTTACTTTAGTGGCACAATCAAACTCTGGCTGGAGTAAGAAGCTTCTCCACTCCCCTCAGAGTGGCCTTCACTCCTTCTCATGTACTCATCGACTGTGATGTCTCTTCTCCCTCCAGCCTGACCCCAAGCCTATTCCTGGCCCTCCCGGTCCCACCGGCCCTGAGGGGCCCCGGGGGCCACATGGAGAGGACGGCAGGGATGGTAGAGATGTAAGTCTATCCACCCCATCCAAACTACATGTAGAAGGAAGAATTAACCATAGCTTTATGTAAGTAACCATGCTGGATATTGCCTCAAACTGCGTGAATTGGTAAGATATCTTAGACAGGCAGTACGCACTTTTCTTATTTCTCTATTCTCAATGACTAGAATGGATAACAACGGTCTTCCTTTTTTCTTGCAGGGCCTTCCAGGTTCACCTGGCAGTGCTGGCACTTCTGTAAGTACGAGATGTCATATTATTAAATGTGTTTAATTCTCTAAGTATTTATTTGACTCTTTGTTGCCATCCTGTAGCTCAACCTCATTACTTACAATCAATTTAGCTGCAAAAATAGATCAGTGTTCTCTCCTCCACCTCGCCTGCCTCTTATATCTCTCTCTCTCTGTCCTGATGAGAATTGCACATCTTTCATTGATTAAACACTGACGGGCACTGCCACAGTGTATCTTAGCAACAGCGGTGAGCGATGCAGACAGATGATAAAGCTGTTTGTCAGATTTTTTTGTGTACAGAGCCATACTTAGCTGTGGTTGTGTCTGCTCTATATGGCTGTGGTTATGTCTGTAACTAGGCTGTCTGTTGTATCTGTAACTCAGCTGTCTATTGTGTCTGTTACTAGGCTGTCAGTTAAATCTGTTACTCAACTGTCTGTTGTGTCTGTTACTAGGCTGTGTGCTGTATCTGTTACTAAGCTGTCTGTTGTGTCTGTTACTAGGCTGCGTGTTGTATCTGTTACTAGGCTGTGTGTTGTATCTGTTACTAGGCTGTCAGTTAAATCTGTTGCTCAGCTGTCTGTTGTGTCTGTTACTAGGCTGTGTGCTGTATCTGTTACTAAGCTGTCTGTTGTGTCTGTTACTAGGCTGTCTGTTGACAAAATAGCCCGTTTACTCTGGGAATGTTATTTTTCCAAAAATTAAAATACTGCCCCCTAGTTACAAGAAGTTACTAAGCTGTCTGTTGTTTTCTGTTACTAGGCTGTCTGTCGTGTCTGTAACTCAGTTGGCTGTTGTGTCTGTTACTAGGCTGTGTGTTGTATCTGTTACTAGGCTGTGTGTTGTATTTGTTACTAGGCTGTTTGTTGTATCTGTTACTAGGCTGTGTGTTGTATTTGTTACTAGGCTGTTTGTTGTATCTGTTACTAGGCTGTGTGTTGTATCTGTTACTAGGCTGACAATTGTATCTGTAACTCAGCTGTCTGTTGTATCTGTTACTAGGCTGTTTGTTGTATCTGTTACTAGGCTGTTTGTTGTATCTGTTACTAGGCTGTCAGTTGTATCTGTAACTCAGCTGTCTGTTGTATCTGTTACTAGGCTGTGTGTTGTATCTGTTACTAGGCTGTCAGTTGTATCTGTAACTCAGCTGTCTGTTGTGTCTGTTACTAGGCTGTTTGTTTGTTGTATCTGTTCCTAGGCTGTTTGTTGTATTTGTTACTAGGCTGTTTGTTGTATCTGTTACTAGGCTGTGTGTTGTATCTGTTACTAGGCTGTGTGTTGTATTTGTTACTCGGCTGTCTGTTGTGTCTGTAACACAGCTGTCGTTGTGTCTGTAACTCATATGCCGGTTGTGTGTCTGTAACTCGGCTGTCTTTAGTGTCTGTAACTCAGCTGTCGGTTGTGTCTGTAACTCAGCTGCCGGTTGTGTCTGTTTCTCAGGGGGCCAAAGGGGAACAGGGGGAGATCGGTCTTCCTGGACACAGAGGCATGCCTGGCCTACCAGGAGCTCCTGTAAGCATCACTATCTCCTACTGTACCACACCCAACACACACCTCTTGTTACACACTCAACCTATATTTTGTCTTGTTGAGCAAGACAGGGTTGTTCTCTATCACCTTATTCATTGAACAGTTAACAGCAGCTATCCACCACTCAACTGATATTATTAGAATTCAAGCTGTTGGCGAGAGAATGTTTTAGTTTGTAGATTGTGTGTGAATCAAGGATTTCTTCTCTTTTTAATGAAGGGAATACCTGGTTCAATGGGCCCAAGAGGACCTGTGGGTGAGAGAGTGAGTTTTTTTTCTTACCAGAACCTACTAAAGAAACTGTCTTCCTAATAACTGTAACAGCAGGGACAATGTTAACTAATATCTGACTGCTCTGTGTCTAATAACAGGGACTTCAAGGTTTTCCTGGGCCAGCAGGCTCTCCCGTAAGTATCCACTATCTTTGTCATCTTTAGATCGTCAGATATTAATGGAAACATTTTGCTGACATGTATAGCCATGAAGCCATGGAACATGTCAGACCACTTCATTTCTATAGCTAAATAATATGATTTGTCTGATAGCGTTTTCTCTCATTTCCCAGGGACCTAAGACAGCTGGGCCTCCCGTATGTACTACAAACTCGTCAACATCTTTAGAGAAACTTCACCCCATGTTCTAAATGGCATTAAGACAGCATACAGTAGTTTAATCCAGCCCTACTTAGGGGCTATAGAATAATTGTATAACTTGTGTATGTCGCTCCCTACAGGGCCCGCCTGGGAAAGCAGGAACTCCAGGAGACGAGGGGAACATTGGGCCTGAGGTCAGTGTTCAAATAAGGATCACATCCTACATAACTACAGTATATGACTGGTTAACAAGAACACATCCAGCAATAAAAACATACGGGATATGTTTCAAGTTTTCTTAGTCATATGTACAGGATTTGACAATACAACAATACAATATGTACAGGATTTGATAATACAACAATACAATATGTACAGGATTTGACAATACAATATGTACAGGATTTGACAATACAACAATACAATATGTACAGGATTTGACAATACAACAATACAATATGTACAGGATTTGACAATACAACAATACAATATGTACAGGATTTGACAATACAACAATACAATATGTACAGGATTTGACAATACAACAATACAATATGTACAGGATTTGACAATACAACAATACAATATGTACAGGATTTGACAATACAACAATACAATATGTACAGGATTTTTGACAATAAGAAATAATAAAATATAAGAATATGAACATAAAGTAAATGGCTCGGTAGAATAGAATAAACATTTTAGCATAATGTGCTGCCTTCTGTACTGATTCATTAGTCCTTTATATATCCTGTGGACAATTTTGTTACTAATATATATGAGACTTTTCAGAAGTCTGAAATGTCTAGAAGGACATTTCAGGTGTTTGAGCTCTAAATGCAATGATCTATTGTTATCAGGGTGCCCCTGGGCCTAGAGGGGGTCTGGGTCTCCCTGGTCCCCCTGGTCTACCAGGACCACCTGGACCTGTGGTACGTACTGATGCTAACCTCTTACTTATGGATCTAACCTGAAATAAGTGAATTCAACATCTGTATCATCATGTGAATTGAGTCTGACCTATGTTTCTATCTGTTGAGGTTTCAGATGTAGCTTTGTCTCTTTGGTCTTTCCCATTAACCTAAGTCTTTTTATTAATCCATATTGTCATAAGAAATCTCTCCAAATATTATACTGACGTCTTAACCCTGATGTAGAGTGATAATCAGTATCACTCCTGCATTACTTGACACTGATTGCACAGCCTCGAACACTGGAGATCTTTGCTGTACTGTCTGTGGACATCTACACTCTGTTTGAGACGTCACTCCATAGAGATATGTGCTGTTTTACCTCTGTCACTCACTCTGCTGTGTTTTAGGGACCACCTGGGGCTGGCAAAGCTGAGGGGAGTGGGGAAGATGTGAGTCTCTTTTTACCATCTTTCACATGGTTAAAACATCTTGCACAGGGTTACTGTAAATCATCTTTCACATGGTTAAAACATCTTGCACAGGGTTACTGTAAATCATCTTTCACATGGTTAAAACATCTTGCACAGGGTTACTGTAAATCATCTTTCACATGGTTAAAACATCTTGCACAGGGTTACTGTAAATCATCTTTCACATGGTTAAAACATCTTGCACAGGGTTACTGTAAATCATCTTTCACATGGTTAAACCAACTTGCACAGGGTTACTGTAAATCATCTTTCACATGGTTAAACCAACTTGCACAGGGTTACTGTAAATCATCTTTCACATGGTTAAAACAACTTGCACAGGGTTACTGTAAATCATCTTTCACATGGTTAAACCAACTTGCACAGGGTTACTGTAAATCATCTTTCACATGGTTAAACCAACTTGCACAGGGTTACTGTAAATCATCTTTCACATGGTTAAACCAACTTGCACAGGGTTACTGTAAATCATCTTTCACATGGTTAAACCAACTTGCACAGGGTTACTGTAAATCGTCTTTCAGAGGGTTAAACTATCTTTCACTGAGATTCCTAAAGATTGGAAAGCGGCCCTCTTCAAAGGGGGAGACACTCTTGACCCAAACTGTTATAGACCTATATCCATCCTGCCCTGCCTTTCTAAAGTCTTTGAAAGCCAAGTGAACAAACAGATCACCGACCATTTTGAATCCCACCGTACCTTATCCACTATGCAGTCCGGTTTCCGAGCTGGTCATGGGTGCACCTCAGCCATGCTCAAGGTCCTAAACAATATCATAACCGCCATCGATAAAAAACAGTACTGTTCAGCCGTCTTCATCGACCTGGCCAAGGCTTTTGACTCTGTCAATCACTGTATTCTTATCGGCAGACTCAACAGCCTTGGTTTCTCTAATGACTGTCTCAGCCTGGTTCACCAACTACTTCGCAGATAGAGTTCAGTGTGTCAAATCGGAGGGCCTGTTGTCCGGACCTCTGACTGTCTCTATGGGAGTGCCACAAGGTTCAATTCACGGGCCGGCTCTTTTCTCTGTACATATCAATGATGTCGCTCTTTCTGTGTGTGATGCTTTGATCCACCTCTACGCAGACGACACCATTCTGTATACATTTGGCCCTTCTTTGGACACTGTGTTAACAAACCTCTAAACGAGCTTGAATGCCATACAACACTCTTTCCGTGGCCTCCAACTGCTCTTAAATGCGGGGTAGTAAAACCAAATGCATGCACTTCAACCGATCTCTGCCCGCACCTGCCCGCCTGACTAGCATCACTACTCTGGACGGTTCTGACTTAGAATATGTGGACAACTACAAATACCTAGGTGTCTGGCTAGACTGTAAACTCTCCTTCCAGACTCTTATTAAGCATCTCCAATCCAAAATTAAATCTAGATTCGGCTTCCTATTTCGCAAAACAAAGCCTCCTTCACTCATGCTGTCAAACATACCCTCGTAAAACTGACTATCCTACCGATCCTTGACTTCGGCGATGTCATTTACAAAATAGCCTCCAACACTCTACTCAGCAAATAGGATGCAGTCTTTCACAGTGCCATCCGCTTTGTCACCAAAGCCCCATATACCACCCACCACTGCGACCTGTATGCTCTCGTTGGCTGGTCCTCGCTACATATTCATCGCCAAACCCACTCGCTCCAGGTCATCTATAAGTCTTTGCTAGGTCTCCTTCCAGTTCTCTGCTGCCAATGACTGGAACGAATTGCAAAAATCACTGAAGTTGGAGACTTATATCTCCCTCACTAACTTTAAGCATCAGCTGTCAGAGCAGCTTACCGATCGCTGCAGCTGTACACAGCCCATCTGTAAATAGCCCATCCATCCAACTAACTACCTACCTCATCCCCATATTTGTTTTTGTTTTTCTGCTCTTTTGCACACCAGTATTTCTACTTGCACATCCTCATCTGCACGTCTATCACTCCAGTGTTAATTGCTAAATTGTAATAACTTCGCCACTATGGCCTATTTATTGCCTTTCCTCCTTACTTCATTTGCACACACTGTATACAGATTTTTCTATTGTGTCATTGACTGTACGTTTGTTTATCCCATGTGTAACTCTGTGCTGTTGTTTTTGTCACACTGCTTTGCTTTATCTTGGCCAGGTCGCAGTTGTAAATTAGAACTTGTTCTCAACTGGCCTACCTGGTTAAATAAAGGTGAAATAAAAGATACATTAAAAAATAAACCATTTTTCATAGGGTTAAACCATCTTTCACAGGGGTAAACCATCTTTCACAGGGTTAAACCATCTTTCACAGGGGAAACCATCTTTCACAGGGTCTGCTAGGTCAGGGGTCTCCAACCCTGTTCCTGGAGAGCTACCCTTCTGTAAGTTTATGCCCCAACCCCCATTTATAACTAACTTGGCTCAGTTTAATCAACCAGCTAATTATTATAATCAGGTGTGCTAGAGTAGAGTTGGAGTGGAAACCTACAAGACGGTAGCTCTCCGGGGACAGGGTTGGAGAGCCCTGGACTAAGTGCTTCAGAGCCTAATGTTGCTGCAATAACTACACTTCAGCTTAATTCACACGTCTTTTATAAACTGTTGTTGTTGCTGTCATTTAATTCTGACAAACCTGCATGTGGAAAATTGGTAGCTTAGGTGTTCTTCGGTTAGTAGCTATTGAATAGGAGGTGAGCCCCTTGCAGGTGTAGTGATAATGTAATGTCTGTGTCTGTCTGTTTGCAGTGCCCTGCTGCCTGTCCAGCTGGACCACAGGGAAGCCCGGGGCTACCAGGGATAAAGGTGAGGAATCTTAATGACAGACACTGAGTGAGTACATACAGTGGCTTGTGAAAGTATTCACCCCCTTGGCATTTTTCCTATTTTGTTGCCTTACAACCTGGAATATAAATAGATTTTTTGGGGGGTTGTAATCATTTGATTTACACAACAGGCCTAACACTTTAAAGATGCAAAATATTTTTAATTGTGAAACAAACAAGAAATAAGACCAAAAAAAGCTGAAAACTTGAGTATGCATAACTATTCCCCCCCCCAGTCATTTGTAGAGCCACCTTTTGGAGCAATTACAGCTGCAAGTCTCTTGGGGTATGTGTCCTTAAGCTTGCACATCTAGCCACTGGGGTTTTTGCCTATTCTTCAAGGCAAAACTGCTCCAGCTCCTTCAAGTTGGATGGGTTCCGCTGGTGTACAGCAATCTTTAAGTCATACCACCGATTCTCAATTGGATTGAGGTCTGGGCTTTGACTAGGCCATTTCAATACATTTAAATACTTCCCCTTAAACCACTCGAGAGTTTCTTTAGCAGTATGCTTAGGGTCATTGTCCTGCTGGAAGGTGAACATCCGTCCCAGTCTCAAATCTCTGGAAGACTGAAACAGGTTTCCCTCAAGAATGTCCCTGTATTTAGCACCATCCATCATTCCTTCAATTCTGACCAGTTTCCCAGTCCCTGCCAATGAAAACATCCCCACACCATGATGCTGCCACCCCCATGCTTCACTGTGGGGATGGTATTCTCGGGGTGATGAGAGGTGTTGGGTTTGCGCCAGACATAGCGTTTTCCTTGACGGCCAAAAAGCTCAATTTTAGTCTCATCTGACCAGAGTACCTTCTTTCATATGTTTGGGGAGTCTCCCACATGCCTTTTGGCGAAAACCGAATGTGATTGCTTATTTTTTTCTATAAGCAATGGGGTTTTTCTGGCCATTCTTCTGTAAAGCCCATATCTGTGGTGTGGACGACTTCAAGTGGTCCTATGGACAGATACTCCAATCTCTGCTGTCGAGCTTTGCAGCTCCTTCAGGGCTATCTTTGGTCTCTTTGTTGCCTCTTTGATTAATGCCCTCCTTGCTTGGTCTGGTGGCCCTCTCTTGGCAGGTTTGTTGTGGTGCCATATTCTTTCCATTTTTTTATCATGAATGACGTTCCGTGGGATGTTCAACGTTTCTGATATTTTTCATAACCCAACCCTGATCTGTACTTCTCCACAACTTTGTCTCTGACCTGTTGGTCTTCATGGTGACGCTTACTTGGCACTGCCCCTTGCTTAGTGGTGTTGCAGACTCTGGGGCCTTTCAGAACAGGTGTATATATACTGAGATCATGTGACACTTAGATTGCACACAGGTGGACTTTATTTAACTAATTATGTGACTTCTGGAGGTAATTGGTTGCACCATATCTTATTTAGGGGCTTCATAGCAAAGGGGGTGAATACATATGCATGCACCACTTTTCAGTTGTTCTTTGTTTTGTTTATTTGAAATAAGTTTTTTTTTTCATCTCACTTCACCAATTTGGACTATTTTGTGTTTGTCCATTACATGAAATCCAAATAAAAATCAGTTTAAATTACAGGTTGTAATGCAACAAAATAGGAAAAACGCCAAGGGAGATGAATACTTTTGCAAGGCACTGTACCTGGCTTTGAGCAACAGAGCCCTTATCATCATTTACACCATTGTGGTCACTGGTTTTCTCTCAGATACCAGTATCTAATAATTGAATCGATTGATGTACTGTAGGGCTTTTCCAGATGCTCAAAGCGCTTTACATTTTAGGAGGAAACTCAGCGTGTGAACTACCAATGGTAAGAGCGTCTGATAGTAGTTTGTTGACATTCAGTCTAAACTGGGTTGCTATGTCTTCTCTAGGGGCACAAGGGATTACCAGGTGATGATGGAGCTGCAGGGGAAGCTGGACAAAAGGTTTGACAAGCAATCAATTCTCATGTTTAGTGAAGAAGTTTGATGTTTGACAATGTGCTTAAGTACAGTACATTGGGTGGTTAGGATGATTATGCAAGCGTACAAATCGCTACATGTGAGTATTTGTGCTTTTCCTATGTTGCTAATCCACAGGGTGAGCCAGGACCATCTGGGGTGCAGGGCCTAACAGGCAAGATGGGAGATGATGTAAGAACCGTACTTGCTCTGGAAGATACAGTTGAAGTCGGAAGTTTACATACACTAAGTTTGGAGTCATTAAAACTAGTTTTTCAACCACTCCACAAATTTCTTGTCAACAAACTATAGTTTTGGCAAGTCGGTTAGGACATCTACTTTGTGCATGAAACAAGTAATTTTTCCAACAATTGTTTACAGGCAGATTATTTAACTTATAATTCATTGTATCACAATTCCAGTGGGTCAGAAGTTTACATAAACTATGTTGACTGTGCCTTTAAACACCTCGGAAAATTCCAGAAAATTATGTCATGGCTTTAGAAGCTTCTGATAGGCTAATTGACATCATTTGAGTCATTTGGGGGTGTTCTTGTGGATGTATTTCAAGGCCTATCTTCAAACTCAGTGCCTCTTTGCTTGACATCATGAGAAAATCAAAATAAATCAACCAAGACCTCAGAAAAAAAATTGTACACCTCCACAAGTCTGGTTAATCCTTGGAAGCAATTTCCAAATGCCTGAAGGTACCACGTTCATCTGAATAAACAATAGTATGCAAGTATAAACACCATGGGACCATGCAGCCGTCATACCGCTCAGGAAGGAGACGTGTTCTGTCTCCTAGAGATTAACGTACTTTGGTGCGAAAAGTGCAAATCAATCCCAGAACAACAGCAAAAGACCTTGTGAAGATGCTGGAGGAAACAGGTACAAAATGATCTATATCCACATAACCTGAAAGGCAGCTCAGCAAGGAAGAAGCCACTGCCCCCAAAACCTCCATAAAAAAAGCCAGACTACGATTTGCAACTGCACATGGGGACAAATATTGTACATTTTGGAGAAATGTCCTCTGGTCTGATGAAACAAAAATAGAACTGTTTGGCCATAATGACAATCGTTATGTTTGGAGGAAAAAGGGGGATGCTTGCAAGGCAAAGAACACCATCCCAACCGTGAAGCACGGGGGTGGCAGCATCATGTTATTGGTGTGCTTTGCTGCAGGAGGGTCTGGTGCACTTCACCAAATAGATGGCATCATGAGGTAGAAACATTATGGGGATATATTGAAGCAACATCTCAAGACATCAGTCAGGAAGTTAAAGCTTGGTCGCAAATGGGTCTTCTAAATGGACAATGACCCCAAGCATACTTCCAAAGTTGTGGCAAAATGGCTTAAGGACAACAAAATCAAGGTATTGGAGTGGCCATCACAAAGCCCTGACCTCAATCCAATAGAAAATTTGTGGGCAGAACTGAAAAAGTGTGTATGAGCAAGGAGGCCTACAAACCTGATTCAGTTACACCAGCTCTGTCAGGAGGAATGGGCCAAAATTCACCCAACTTACTGTGGGAAGCTTGTGGAAGGCTACCCGAAACATTTGACCCAAGATAAACCGTTTAAAGGCAATGCTACCAAATACTAATTGAGTGTATGTAAACTTCTGACCCACTGGGAATGTGATGAAATAAATAAATGCTGAAATAAATCATTCTCTACTATTATTCTAACATTTCACATTCTTAAAATAAAGTGGTGATCCTAACCAAGTTTTTTACTAGGATTTTGTCACACCCTGACCTTAGAGATCCTTATTTATTCTCTATGTTTGGTTAGGTCAGGGTGTGACTCGGGTGGGAGAATCTATTTCTATTTCTGTTGTTTTGCCTCGTGTGGTTCCCAATCAGAGGCAGCTGTCTATCGTTGTCTCTGATTGGGGATCATATATAAGTTTTGATTTTCCGTTTGGGTTTTGTGGGGAGTTATCTTCTGTTTAGCTGTTTAGTTGCCTGACAGAACTGTGCGCTTTCGTTTTTTCTACTTTGTTATTTTGTTGCGGTGTTCAGTTTATTAAAAATCATGAACGCCTACCACGCTGCACCTTGGTGTCCTCCTTCAAACCACGAGAGCCGTTACAGATTTAATGTCAGGAATTGTGAAAAACTGAGTTTATATGTATTTGGCTAAGGTGTATGTAAACTTTCAACTTCAACTGTACCAACACATATAGGATGATCTATTCTACCTCACTGTCTGATAATGATAATCCCAAAGTCTCTTGCTTTGTCACTTATATACTTCTGTTTTTCTGTTCCAAGCTGAACATAGATAATGAGCATACCGACATGTTACATGTTACATAGGATTTCTTCCTTCAGCGCAAAATGTGTATCTTGCGCATTCAAAGATGGTACATAGGATTTCTGCTTCAAGTGGAAATTGATCATACGACCAGCCATTTATAACTGATGAATGTGTTTGCTGCGCATCACTGTGAATCATATGAAATATAATTCCTTTAAACGTCTGTAATACATTCCAGGGACAAAGAGGTCCAATTGGTTTTCCTGGTACTCTTGGAGAGAAAGGAGACAGGGTAAGGGTTGAAAACCATATTTACTGCAAGTCTTATTTACGTTTTACTCAAAGGTTTAAAGTCTTAAACTCACCAGCTGTGTTGTCCGCTCCACTCAGGGTCCCCCTGGTTTCAACGGCATCCCAGGACCCACCGGACCACCAGGATCTCCTGTAAGCACTACTCATTTCATGAACTCAGTCAATTATAACTGCCATTTTCAATGTCCATAGGCGGACTGAAGGACAGACGGTGGTTGACATCACCTAGGGCTGAAGAGTGTTTTCCAAAATGTCTGCCGTTATGTACTGTAGTGACTGACCACTTGTCTTCTTTTAGGGTGTGGAGGGCAGTCGTGGACGTCAGGGTCTGGAGGGAGATAAAGGTGATGATGTGAGTGTTTCCTCTCTTCTACCTGTAGAGGTTTTTCTTTTTGTTTGCCTTAAATTGTTTCATGGTTCATTGCATGTGTGTTTTCTTAGGGAGCGATCGGTCCTCAAGGAGATCAGGGTCCTGTTGGAGCAAAAGGAGACACTGTGAGTAAACAAACAATACAACATAAACAATGACCTTTCCAATAAGTTATCAGATGCACGTGAGATCCTTTTGTATTGTTAGTTGTATAGTTAGATTGCCATGAATAATTAACATTTTGCAACATCTTATCTCTTATGAGTGTGATTATGATGCGGAGTGGTGTTGTTGTTGTGATCAATGATGAACTGTGATTACAGGGTACTCCTGGGGAAGACGGCATGGATGGACTCCCTGGAGTGGATGGAGCTAAAGTTAGTCTACACTTTATGACTAATATACATATATAGTTTAAATAAAGAGAATATATCCAGTCTTACAAGATCTGTCAAGAAATCAACCGTTTATCCTATAAACATCCCTGTCATCTTTCCAACAGGGAGAGGCTGGCGTTCCCGGGACTGTTGGAGTCAGGGGTATCGTCGGAATTCCAGTGAGTGTAATATTAATCTGGGACATTTGTCTTGGAATATTACTCATTTACAAACATCGTTGTAGATTAGATGACCTTACAAGGTTTTTCTGGTTTTTAAAAGAAAGCAAAAGCTGTGAAAATCAATAGAGTGGTTCTCTCCCAGTCAAACCATACCGCAGACCAGATGAATAAATCATTTAGAAGCAAACAGCCAAGCGGAAGGAAAATCCAATAAAACCACAACCTTCCCATCATAGCCTGTCTGGCTGCAAGGTTATACAGGTCAGAGGACATGGCAGGGAAAACAGAATCAACAGAAACAACACAACAAGGAAGTAGTCTATCCCTAATGTCGTAGTTCTTTCAAAAATAACAATATACTGTACGGTATTCTGAGGATATCCTGTGTTGTTTCTCTAGGGGTTACCAGGAAAACAGGGGCTAGTTGGAGCTGGAGGTGCCAAGGTGAAGTGTGTGTGTGTGTGTGTGTGTGTGTGTGTGTGTGTGTGTGTGTGTGTGTGTGTGTGTGTGTGTGTGACTGTGTGTGTGTGTGTGACTGTGTGTGTGTGACTGTGTGTGACTGTGTGTCTGCCTGTGAATGTGTGGGTGCAGGCCTGTCTTGGGTACAGTTTCATTCCTTGTGTTTGTCTATTGTAAAATAATATGTTTTTTGTACAGGGTGATACAGGAGATGACGGACCAGTAGGACCAATCGGAGTTCCTGGGAAGACAGTGAGTATCAAATTTCACACTTCAGGGTTTACTATCACTCAACACTGCTAGCCATGACTGTGGATCCATATTCTACTGACGCTGCTGAAGATGCTTAATAAGACTGTCGTGGTTGTTTAGGGGGCAACTGGACCAGCAGGAGAAGATGGACAACCAGGAGACAAGGGAGCTTCTGTAAGTTGACCATATGTAACATTTGATTATAGTTCAACTGCTTATAATAATTGGTTATTAAATATACATGCCAGTAGTCATTTCCTATTCATATATTAAACTAGGATTGTCAAGCATACTGCTCTTCAATAACAACCCCTATCTGACGGTAACAATGAGCTGATAGCTAACCTCACATAAACCCACCAGACAGATACACCAGAGTATGTTTAGTAACATTTAATTTATCCTGCATCACTCTCCTCAGGGTGAGACAGGAAAGCAGGGACCAGTGGGGGTCACAGGTGATACAGGCATCCAGGGTGACAAAGGGGACAAAGGTGACACTGGTGAAAAAGGACTGAAAGGTCACACTGGATATAAGGGAGACCAGGTAAGTTCTGATGTGTAGCTTACTGTTTTGGTAATAGTTGTCCGTTTGTAAATGAAGGGGTTTGAATGACTTCTAATTTCCTGTGCCTTCTAATTTCCTGTGCCTCTAATTTCTTGTTCCTAGGGTCCTATTGGTCCCGTTGGCCCAAAGGGAAGTGAAGTAAGTCTATGGATTCACGTCAATACCATATATCGTGTCAATGATGATACAGTATGCGTTTGCAAGATACAGTATCTGTATTGACAATCTTACTGCTGTCCACAGGGTGAACCAGGTCTTATAGGCGATTCTGGAGTCAAGGGAGACCAGGTATATGTTCTACTGAGAGATACATTTGATCTAGCTTTAGTATTCCCCAGTATTTGTAATAACTACAATGGTCCTTATTCAATCCATTGTTGCTTCTATAGGGTCCTCCTGGTGTTCCTGGAATCAAAGGAGAGGTACAGAACAATGTTACAAATCAATTGATTGACTGGTTGATTGATTGATTGATGGGTGGAATAATTGAATCCGTTATGGTATACAGTTAACATTGAAGTCATGTTGCATTGTCCACTCGCCTCTAGGTTGGAGAGAAGGGCATGAAGGGATATACCGGGGAAGATGGTAGACCAGGGCAGCCAGGTCATGAAGGTTTGACCGGTCCCCAGGGAACCAATGGACTGGAGGGAGAGAGAGGGTTAACTGGATCACCTGGGCCAAGGGGCCTACCTGTAAGTACCTTCTTCCATGAAGTGAACGAAGACTGTACAACACAAGTACTAAATAATCCTCTGGAATACTTTTTGGAATGGAGTGACATATAAATGTTCTAGTGTTAATTCATATACTTTTCCCACTTTCAAATCCAATAGGGTCCTAAAGTGAATGATATCAAACTTCGCGAACTATGCTCAGCAATTGTTGAAGGTACGTGAAGATTGTGTACACACTGGAACATCTGTAGCTCAAGGCAGTCTGCCATGTACAGTAGGGTGCTTTGTCAAATGGACATTTGAATCATTCTCTCCATCTAGAACACTTGGCAGAGTTTAAGAAGGAGGTACTGAAGAAACCAGCAGCGATCGGGGCCCCTGGAATGACAGGACTGCCGGGCCCTCCAGGTCCCCCGGGCCCAGCAGGGACTGTAGGAGATGCAGGCCCCAGAGGACTGATGGGAATGAAGGGACCACATGGATACTTTGGGTTACCAGGTACACCTGGAAAACAAGGTAATGGGGAATCATGGATCAATAACTTACTAGATAAAAGGTGAAATGTATAAAGAACTGATCATTCAAATGGAATACTTGGACCATCTTGCAAATGCCCATTTCATTGTGTACAGTGGAGAACATAGAAACTACAACTAGAAAAGTATAGACTCACGCTGGCACGCTGGTATAATGGCCTTCTATTTGTCCATTATAGTGTATTTCTATAGACAGTCTACAGCCGTACTAACGGATGCAATGTATTTCTATAGACAGTCTACAGCCGTACTAACGGATGCAATGTATTTCTTGAAACCTTTTAGAGAAATACAGTATTGTCTGGCCGACCAGCTCCATTGTGTCCACAGAACTGTAGCTTAGTGCTCTGAAAGAGCTTGCACATCCAGGACTGAATCAGACAACACAGCACTTAAAGCCCTCTCTGCCAAATCCCTTTAATTGCATCCCTGTTGTTCACACACACGCACGCACGCACCCGCACACACACACACACACACACACACGCAGGCACAGGCATACAGACACCTCCTGTGGGGATAATAGCCCATTTCAGACAGTCAATGTAAAACATGTGAAAGGAAATGTCTTCCTCTTCTCTGTAGGTGACACTGGTGTAAAGGGGGATACTGGACATAAGGGAGAAAAGGGAGTGGGAACCCCAGGAAGTCCAGGCGAACCAGGCCCACAAGGTAACACCACTCCTCACTCCATTATTTTCTTGTCTAAGACTTTAGCTCTTCAAGTTTATGCGAAGGCTTTATCTCAGCAGGCTAACACAGCCTGGTGTAGCTCAAGAGACCTGGATGCGAACCCAGTCGGTCACACATTGACATGAGTGGATGTTGTTCAGTACCTGTTTTCGTCATCTCCCTAATCCTTTGTCTCTCTCTCAGGTGTGGCTGGCAGCCCTGGCATTGGGAAGGACGGTAAAGATGGACCTCCCGGTAAAGACGGTGTTAATGGTAGCCCAGGTGCCTCTGGTCCCAGGGGAGCTACAGGAGCCCCAGGCTATTGTGACCCCTCAGACTGTATAGGCAGGCCCCCACCTCTCTACATGATGAATGGGGGGAAGAAATCCTCCAGCTACAGGAAGGGGCCGTGAGGAACACAAACAGGAGCTCAGAACACATTCCAGGAACACATTCCATCTCTAGCAGCAGCAAGAGAGACATGAGGTACCCAGTTCAGGAGGGGTAATACATGGGAGTCTTTACGTCTCCATCATCGCACCACAGAACCAAAGAAAAACACAACGGGAAACAGAGACAAGGCAAATGTAATTTGGAATACTGTATAGATACTTTTCAAGCTTCATCTTTTAGACTGATGCTTCGCTTTTTTTGTAGAGAGAGCTTATCTGATGTTGTGCTTTCTAAGACAGCTGCTATTGATTTTAAGCTAGCCTTTCAGCTGACGAGTGGCCCATCATGGCCCAAGAGCTGCCCCAAAGACCAATACAAAACTAGACAAACTTATAAAATGACCATATTGTTCAATTCATGCTGTTCAATGTATATCCACAGCTTCAAGCTTTACTCTCTCACTCAACAGACATACTGTATGTTGGGCAGACAAACAGGGCACTATGTTGGTTTTCAAGTAATACAAAGGTAAATACTGTGCCTTTTTTTTTCTATGCATGTACTGTTTAATTCCTTGTCATCAAAAACGTCCTCTCCAGCACAATGTACAGTACGAAGCTCAGCCTTTCACAAATAACAAAACTGCAAACTTTGCTTTGGAATCATTCATTTTCAATGTTGATCAATAAACAATGACAGAAGTCTACTACCGTCACGAGCCATAAACCGATATTGGTAGTTCATGTTTTCATTCAGTCATTTGATCATAGGATAATCTATGTTATACAGTATATGTTTTTCCCTGTTTTGTTTTCTAACAATGTAATAAACTGATTAGTCTGGGAAATATTTCATGTTAGACCGGTGAGTTGTTTTTATGAATGTAAATACAGCTAGCTTTACCTTTAGTGAAGCATTTTAGAACAAACCATTAGTCCATGTTTTATGTTGGTCCTTCGATCCGGGTATAACAGGCATTCACAGAATACCAACATACTATACAGCTTCAAGACTTTACCATTTGAGAGCTGTTTTGTGGCATCACGGTTACCATAGAGAGTTCTGTCTGTTTAAGCTGTTGCAGCCAGGGGACGGACCAAGACCACCAAGAGACCAGTTTGGTCAGTCTTTGTTACAGACATCGCGGGGTCGTCTGGTCCACTGTTGCCTAGTTACTGAGAGAGGAGAGTCAACATCCCATTCTATACACCAGAGATTAATTTATTGAGTCAATATGACCTTTATAAGGCTGGCTGTTGGCTGTAACCAGGAGATTGGGCTGCTGCAGGCTGGAACTAGCCCCCCCCACCCCCTCCTCTTTAACCCCCTTCCTCAACAGCATCTATTTGTCTTCATAGGTCTAATCATGGATCTACTGGCATCCCATAGAATAGTAGATTGTCCATAAAATACTAACATGCAAAAGTTCCACAATGGATCATTTCAGCAAAATTGAAATTCTAATAAGCAATACAAACTGGTTAGATATTTAGCGCCAATCGTGCTTGCTATGCAAATGATACTGGGAGAAAATGTAAAACTGAGCGATTTCTGTTCATTTTAATGGGTCTGTAGAAGTTGCTATTGACATTCAATAGAAGGCATGGTCTTGTCAAGTGCCTGCAGAGTTTACTGGTAAAGTAGGAAGCCTAACAATTGAGAATGAAATGCATACCTGCACACAGGAAGATGGCAGTACTCACAAAGGAAAGGAAATGCCTTTTCTATAAAAAGGGATCTGTTCCGGTATTTATTACAACATGATACAGTACATAATATACCTTTCCAATACTTACAAATATACCAGCCAGTAATGAAGGATGTTTTAGCACCAGTTTGTTAGGATAAACAGGTAAGGGTCACCACTGTGAAACCATTTTTAACATTCCACATATGGTAGGCTACAGGTGCTTCAAACTGTAAATCATTTAACAGTATAATGAACAAAAAACCTCAATCAATTGCATACAGTTGGTTGTTTTGAATAATCACAAATGTATATGAAATTAAGAAACAAGCCAAGCAAATAATTATAAAACTAGAACCTTCTGCAATATTTGCTATGCGGAGGAGCACTGGAATCAAACAGACGACATTCTGAGGTTCATATCAATGGGCTAAAAAACATTTTCCAATTACAAAACCATTATGTTACTGTAGTATAGCTCCTGTGTCATTCTGACACCTAATTCAAAACCAAGTCCACACATCTCCACTGTGATGTGGTGGTAAAGTGTATGCAAGTCATTGAAGAGTGCATCAGTCTCTTTGACTGTTATGGATCATGAGGCATAGTTTGATAGGCTGCAGTACAATACGCAACATATGTTTAGCTATAAATATTCAGGAGAGCTCTTTGGATGTCTTTCAATGAAATGACCTGAGGTGCAGTTGGCCAAGCAGTGTTTTTACTGTGGGTGTAGGCCAAGCAGTGCTTTCACTGTGGGTGTTGGCCTGCGTTCTGGAACACTGGGTGTTGGCCTGGGTTCTGGAACACTGTTGGTGTTGGCTTGTGTTCTGGAACACTGTGGGTGTTGGCTTGTGTTCTGGAACACTGTGGGTGTTGGCGTGTGTTCTGGAACACTGTGGGTGTTGGCTTGTGTTCAGGAACACTGTTGGTGTTGGCTTGTATTCTGGAACACTGTGGGTGTTGCCTTGTGTTCTGGAACACTTGGTGTTGGCTTGTGTTCTGGAACACTGTGGGTGTTGGCTTGTGTTCTGGAACACTTGGTGTTGGCTTGTGTTCTGGAACACTGTGGGTGTTGCCTTGTGTTCTGGAACACTTGGTGTTGGCTTGTGTTCTGGAACACTGTGGGTGTTGGCTTGTGTTCTGGAACACTTGGTGTTGGCTTGTGTTCTGGAACACTGTGGGTGTTCTAGAAATAAATGCTGGATCCAGGCTCACATCCATAAGTAAAGACTAAAAGACAATATATCTATTTGACTTCATTGGTGACCTGATTAACATTTCGGAACCTCAACGTTGATGCGTTACATTTCTTCGCCTTTTTCAAGCCAAAACAATTCCCCTAGAGTGAGCAGTGGGCTATCTATTGTATTGTTTTACTGACTCTCTCTCGCTCGATCAGTCTTGTGAGTTTTAGAGAAGGTATAATTGGTCCGATGGGGGTTGAGTGAGGAACATCCTTCAGACAGAATACTCACTGACCTTACCAATCAGAATATACAACACAGGGAAGAACGAACTCATTTTGTCAAGCACTTATTAGTTAAAACAATGTCTTTATTTGAGTCAGTGTCCCCGACAGACTAATAAGCAGGAGGAAGAGAACGTGGCGTGAAACCAGGAAACAAGTAACTTTTGAGGAACGACTGGAACAAAGGCTGTGATTTTAGTACCTTCTCTCTCCAGACTGTTTACAGCCTGACTGTGGAATCACCAGAGACACTTATTGAGAAACGAAAGGGGAAATGTAGTTTTCCTTTTAAAGTTTTACATTTCATTTTGAAAGAGTCTTATGGGTTTTGTCTACGTGACAGCCTTACATGCATTCATGAGGTTTGATTCCCTTTGGAGGAACAATGAACATCATACAAATAGACAATTAAAGCTGTCACAAATGTTTTTGTTATTGACACAGTATCTTAGTTTGTAATAAGGTGGACATTCTAGTAAGATACCCAGATAATCTAAGAGCTCAGTATTTACCCTGACCAGTACTGGTGGCCTGGCTGTCATTGTTCAAGACAATTGCACTATCATAAGCGTACAGGCAAGGCAAAACAAAACAAAGCATGACGTTTTTCACCTCCTTCCACATGCTCATTAAAGATCCTTCCATGAAACTCAGTATTGTTATTTTAGATTGTGCCTTAGTCACCCCCCCCAGGCTAATCTTCCTTCCCATCAATAAAAACAAAGTAGATAAAATCGTTGACTGGATAATTACCAGTTGACTCCAGAGGAGATGCCTATCTCTGGATCAATGTTGTGGACACTGACAAATGGGCTGACGTTAAATCTAATGCCAAACCCATTCCAGGCTGACGACTGTGTACGCTGGGAGACTGACAACACTATTAAGGCATCATTTGGAGTCAGTTAAATGGCCGTTCTGTAACTGGGGCTCCATCTTGTACCAGACCCGGGTACCGATAGTTTTCGTTTTCTTTGAAATAGTTGTGTGCGTTTGATTGAGCCTGCCTAAAGTGCTGATGTCGGGTTTGCACATTTGGGGACTATTCCATAGGTTCCATTGTGTGAGGCAAGTTCAAACAAGTGAAAACAAATACTATTTGGACCCAGGCCTGGTTCCGTGCTGCCACATCAAAGCCCAGTAAGCAGGACTGTAGTCGGTGGTCTTTTACATGGTCCTTCGAGCCGGATAAGAACAACGGCAGTCCGTCTAAATTGAACAAGTTGTGTAATTCTTGACGATGACATTACCAAATATTAGACGCCCCTCAACCCCCCCCAAAAGGCAGCACAGTTCTCTCGAGATCCCTCCGCACCGAGAAGAAACATCGTAATAGAAAGAAAAGTTCTTGGTTCATCCTGACACATCCCAGTTCATAAATATCTGGACTTGGGTAGGGTCCTGTAGCTCTCTGGCTGCGTCCGACGTGGCATCCTATTCCCTTTAGATGTTGCCATATCGGACGCACCTTCTGTGTGTTTCTGTCTCTTTAATTCCCCTTGATGTTCTTGGTGTGGGGTCGTGCTCCCAGGCTGGCATAGTAGGCACACTGGGAGGGGTCACACTGCCCTGGGGGTCCACTGGGGCCTGCCTGGCCATGGGGACCAGGGTTCCCTGGTTCTCCCTGAGCTCCAGCCGCCCCGGGCTGCCCGTCCTTACCATAGCCTGGCATACCTGCTGGTCCTGGGGGGTGGAATAGCAAGTGAATGGCAAAGAGTCACAATGAAGCAACTGCTGCTTTCTTAGGAAGTTCAAATGCCAGTCACTCACCCCACTCATGCTGGATAGCTCATAGTTTAGCAACAAAGGATCTCAAGATGGATACAAACAATCATCCATTTAGAATGATACTGTAGTAATAGAGACATTATATTGATATATTGCTGTAATAGATTTACTGTACCTATAGGACCTGATGGTCCAGTCTCTCCTCTCTGTCCAACTCCGTTTTCTCCCTTGTCTCCTCTGGATCCTCTCTCACCTGGATGTCACAGAGACGACAGACACAACACTCACAATGATGTTCTTAAAGACAGTGTCTGAATCAAGAAAACATCAATAAAGACCACCAAAGGTGACTAATATCAATGGGTAGCAATCATGTTTTCTGAGTTGGAAACCTGAAACCTCTCATGTAGTGTTTTGACAATATTACACTCTAATATTATGCTCTCACAGTGTGTTAATCTGAACCAATAAATACAGGAAGCATGACCAAAAACAATGGGACTTGGGATCAGTTACCTTTAGGACCCATGGGTCCCCTCATGCCGTCTCCTCCGTTCTGCCCAGGCATGCCAGGCTCCCCTGGTGGTCCGGGGCGACCGTCGCTCCCTTCTTTCCCCGAGGGGCCTGGAGGTCCTGGCCGACCTGCCGTGCTCTTCACATGGGCCGGCTGGATCTGGGCCATCAGGTACGCCATTTTGGCTGGAGGGGGAACACAAGGACACACACGATTATGACTTGCACAGCTCATTTGAGGTCAAACGAACTTTGCATACATTGCAGATTGCACTAATGTCCCATTGTTCCTAACAATACACCAGTCTCACCATCTAGCGCTTTCGCTAGTTCCTCCTGGATCAGCCTTCTCATTGTTTCCAGTGATGGTGACTCTCCCTGTGGAAGGAGAAATTAGCATGTTTAGGTCATCGAGTTGTAGTCTGTACTATTTTCTATAGCAATGTGACTGAGATTGAACCAGAGTATTCTGTAAAGTGCAAGTATTCAAATCACTACTCACCCGTGGTCCTGGTTGTCCGGGGTTTCCAGGTGTTCCCTGAGGCCCAGTAAGACCCACCTCTCCTGGGGGCCCGGACATACCCATCATCCCTGTGTGGCCCTTACGACCTGGGAGCCCCTGGTTACCAGGCATACCTGGATCTCCAACAGGTCCCTTATCTCCCTTCCCACCTGAGTCGCCCTACAAAGACATCCAACAAAACTCACTCAGAGACCATATCAACAATGTAGTTTAAGGTCATTGGTTGGGCAGGTGTCCTGTATGAACTCACCCTCTCTCCTTTGACTCCACGTTCTCCTGCTCTGCCAGACATACCCTGTGAAACAGATAAAGAGTTGATATAATGTGCTGTGAGCGAGACTTCGCCCAATCCACGTCCCACATTATATCCATTGTAAAGACACTAAAAGTAGCTGATGAAAATTGAAATATGTCTCCCAAAAAATCTAGCAACAAACCAATCAATCAAATCAAATCATATTTTATTTGTCACATGCGCTGTGAAATGCTTACTTACAAGCCCTTAACCAATGGTTCCTACCTGTTTCCCCTCTGGGCCGACCGGACCAGCAGGACCCTAGATAGACAGACAGATTGAAGGCTGAGACATTTCTATAGAAATACGTTTGATCAAATCAGAAACGCTTGCATCACAACTTCCAATCTTCTTATGGCAGAACATCAACTCAGACTGTTCCAACATGAGTGGTAGGACTAGGAGGTAAAGAGTTAAAGTAAAGATACTTTAATAGAAAATGACTCAAGTAAAAGTGAAAGTCACCCAGTAAAATACTACTTGAGTAAAGTATCTGGTTTTAAATGACCTTAAGTAGGGGTGGGAAAAGTATGCAAATTTCATACTTGAGTAAAAGTAAATGCTATACATCAAATTCCTTATAATATGGAAACCAGATGGCACAATTTGGTTTGTTTTTAATTAATTTATGGATAGCCAGGAGGACACTCCAACACTCAGACACCATTTACAAACTCACTGTTTGTGTTTCGTGAGTCCGCAAGATCAGTGGCAGTAGGGATGACAATGCGTTATATTGATAGATGCATGAATTTAACCATATTGCTGTCCTGCCTGAGCATTTGAAATGTAACGACAACTTTTGGGTGTCAGAGAAAATGTAAAAGTACATATTTTATTTAAGAATGTAGTGGAGTAAAAGTAAAAGTTGTCAAAAATATAAAATAGTAAAGTACAGATACCCCCCAAAACTACTTAAGTTGTACTTTAAAGTATTCTTACTTAGTTACTTTACACCGCTGGCAGCAGTAGCTTAGAACCCTAGTGATAATGTTTACATTAAAAAGGAGCAGGAATCCCTACTTACCGACGGTCCCTTGGGACCACTAAAGCCTGGTAATCCTGGGTTCCCAGGGTCTCCCTTGGCTCCAGCCTGACCCTGTAATATACACAGAAACATGGGGTCTTTCACAAGGCGTAGTCATACTGTAGTCGTACTGTAGTCGTACTGTAGTTGGAACACAAATGTAGCCCCACTCGTTATAAGGGATTTGGTGACATTAACATAATGTTTAGCTATCTGAAGTTCTTGTGGACGTTGCTACGCTTGGAGGTAAATCTCATAAAAGATCTTGCGGTGGGAGATGAAACATCTGCAAGCGATTAATATTCATATTTACAAGGGCTTGGTGGGGCTGGCTGTAGAGTACCAGATACAGGGTAGAGGAAGCTGCTGTCTTCGCTAAATACAAACAGCATTTCACCGCAACGACTACAATGTCTGCAATGTTGAGAGCATTTACTGCTGTATATAAATAAATGATCACTCACTGGAGTACCAGGGGCTCCTGGCTTTCCTGAAGGTCCTGGTTCACCAGGTTTACCCTTGAGAGAGAGACAGAGGTAGATGGAGGGAGGGTTGGAGAGAGAGAGGAAAATAGGGAGAGAGAGAGAGAAAGTGGGGGAGAGAGAGAGAGAGAAAAAAAGTGGGAGGGAGAGAGAGAGAGAGAGAGACATTAGTGTCCCTTTCTATTATCTAGGTTGTCATCGTGATGAATCTGGTGTCAGCAGATAAAGGCAGTATAACATAAAGGTGACTTACATTCTCCCCTCTCCGGCCAGCCAGGCCTTCTGGCCCAGGAGGTCCAGTATTACCCTTCAACAAACAAACACAACGCATATATTATTAAGACATCCCCTGTGTGTTGATAATTGCAGAGTTATGATTTGTTATATTAGTGTTCTCACTCACGTCTTGGCCAGGTTTACCCTCCGGTCCGTTACGTCCTTCCTTTCCATCTTCACCCTGATTGGTCGAAGACAGAAACATATTAATCAACGCAACCAATCCATTCACAGTTGCCCTCTCTTTCGAGTCTGGGGTCAAGGCGAAACACTTTTATACATCCAATGTGGTCTATAAAATCCATAGGTTAACGTGGAGGTAGACAGCAGTCTATGTAACAAAAGCCTCTGTCTTAAGAGACGTGTTATTGGCGATGGCATAAGGAAGTTGCAATCATGAGCGGTCCATCTCACATCCCCTCTAGCCTGTTCTCCGCCAGAGAACAGGCTAGAGGGGATGTGAGTAATGTCTCAGTAATGAGGCATGCTATTGGTCACGCAATAATAGGTCACACTATATTGAGACACGCTATTGACCACTGCTGTGGCAGATATTGTATCCTCGAGCTGAGAGAGATTTAATGAGAGTAGGCATGTGTCACAATTTTGAGAGCGAGATGATTTGATCTTGACAGACCAGGGAAGACATATGCCTAACGTTCATATTCACCACATTACGGCCTCCTAGTGATCTAATGTGTTGAGAATTGTGACATGGGAGTCAATGGGCTGACCTTTGAACCTGGTTGTCCAGGCTCTCCTCTGTGACCCTTGAAGCCCTGTGTGGAAAGAATGACCAACATGAATACACCACCAATGTTTTCATACGAGTGAAATGATATCTCCATTTTCCACAGTCTTAAATAATCATTCCCACAGACTTAGTTACATTCACATTTTTAAAAACATTTTAGCAGACGCTCTAATTCAGAGTGATTTTGTTCGTACTGGTCCCCCATGGGAATCGAACCCACAACCTTGGTGTTGCAAGTGCCATGCTCTACCAACTGAGCCACACGGGACCTAGTTACTTACAGGCATTCCCCTGAGACCTGGTTGTCCTGGTGGTCCTGTCTCTCCTTGTTTACCCTGAAATTACAACAGAGTTAGATTACACGCCAAGGGAATGATGTGCAGGTCAATATGAAGGGGACACATAGTGTGCCATGTATAAAAAACAGAATATACAGAACATACACAATATCCTGGGAATATAGTCAGGCCTTATCATGTGTACTCACAGGTTCTCCTTGTTCTCCTTGTCGGCCATCTTTGCCAATTTTACCCATTTGACCCTGTGGAAGAAGTTTATTCAGCATTTAGTCTTTTTGTTGTCAGCCTTGGGTTTCAAACTGTTTATTCACATTCCACTCCATAAATGACACGTGTGTTTTCATGGACAGATTGAAAGCGAGTTTATAGTGGAATTGTTACTATCACACCAATACTATTTGAAGTTTTTAGCAGGTCATTTCGAGTCCTTCACAAAAGTTGATCAACATGGTTTCTCACCATTAAGCCTGGTAGACCTGGTGGCCCCTGGATTCCCTTCATCCCCTCCTTTCCCTGCAGAGACAAAACAAACACAAGACAGTTCCACAGTTTCAACCATGATAAATCAACAACGGCACTATGACGATTAATGTCCTCTGCCACAACACTCATCCCAGTTGACCTATATGGCCAGCCAGTGGGACGAGGCCGGTAGAAAACTGATGACATGTAGTGTAATATGCTGTCTGGAAATAAAAACATATGGACAACATCCTGACTTTTTCTCCAGGGGCTCCTGTGGGGCCGATGGGGCCGGGTTGACCGTCGTTACCCTACAGAGAGACGAAGAGGGAGGAGTCAGAAAGAACATTCATTCTACTGGCGATACTAAACAGTAAAAAGAGCAGGCTGACAGATGGGTTAATGGTAGGTTCTGTTAGCACCACCAGGCAGGTACAGGTACTCACAGGATTCCCCATGATGCCAGCAGCACCGGGGTGGCCAGGGGGTCCGGTGAGACCCGTTTCACCTTTGTCTCCAGGTCCTCCTTGGGGTCCTCTATCACCTTTCACACCCTGTGGAACGAAGAACAAATAATACATATCACCTCTGGCCACTGTGTTGTACAGCAGGTCACATAACACACACAAACCACAGGATGTTTTCAGGTCTTCAACTCGATAATTCATATTCTATGGAAGATGAATGTGTGTGGTTGATAAGCGGGTGTGGTTGAGGAGGACTTGCCTTCTCTCCGTTGGCTCCAGGGGGTCCAGTGGGTCCGGTCGGGCCTGCTTGGCCCTGTAATGATAATGACAGAGACACCATCAGTCTCTGGCCAACTAAAGGCTCTCTCTCTACATCTCTCTTTCTGGTCTGTTTGTCTTTCGTCCCCCCCCATCTCTGGCTCTCTAAAAAGACCATCTGCAGCCCTGTCTCCAGGTCCTGATCATTCACTGCACCCCCCCCCCGGAGGACAGGAAGCCTAACGATGCTGAGAGCCAGGCTGTTAGCTTCCCGCCACTCCAGTCAAACACAGTGTGATGGATACAGGAGACTCCTCACTATTCTCCTAGGCTGCTGTCTGAGGCATATCACTTCTATGAAGTTATAAAGTCCCCTTTGCAGTGTTTCGAGCATGAAGCGAGCATGAAGCGAGCATGAAGCGAGCATGAAGCGAGCATGAAGCGAGCATGCTCGAAACACTGCAAGCATGAAGCGGCATGGAAAGGATCAGAATGATTCAGGATGTGCATCTCCCAGTAAGGGATACCTTTATCAGACAACAGATGGAATAGCATGGTGCTATGACTTTGTCCTTACTTGGTACCCGTCCTGTCCGTTCTTCCCTGGAGGTCCGGCGGGTCCCTTGTCTCCTGGTGTCCCTGGGAGACCAGGCTGTCCCGGGGGTCCGGCCGGGCAGTCTGAACACACATCCTGAAGGACAAGGAGAAACACTTAGCGATGAAAGAATATGTCCGTGTCCGGATGATTTAAGAAGATAGAGGCAACAGTACTATGGTAATGGGGCTCTCCTCCTTACCTTCAGATTCAAATCTGACAAGTCTGCTGCTGCTCCCTGAAAGAGATTGCGTCCATTATTATGCAACGGTTGATTGGACTGATACACTTCACACTGATAATCACATCATGCATTTGAATACATCCCCATTGGTGAGCCATCACATCAGTGCCGTGACAAAGAAGGTACGGTATAGTGAAGGTACAATATTTGGTCTCAGTTTGCTGTGTTGTTGGGACGTTTCCGACCCCATTTACTGTACTGGTCAACTCACTGGCTCTCCTGGGGATCCCTTCTCTCCTGGTCGTCCTGGTAAACCATGGTGTCCTGCAGGTCCCTGTGTACCTGCGACGCCTGGCAGACCTCTCATGCCCTGAACCAGGAAACAAACAGCAGTCAGTTGAACTTTTATTTCAACATTACTCAGTTTACGTTTTCACTTTGTCACACTAAGGCTGAACATAATTATGACAAAATGTCAAAAATGGTTTTTACCGGTGATCCAACTGCACCATTGGGCCCTGAAGGTCCCTGTAAAAGATACATATGTTCTCAGACATGTTCAAAATAATGTGCCTATGTGAGTGTGAGTGTGTGTGTGTGTCTCTCTCTACCGGGGGTCCGACTTTGCCTTCTCCTGGTGGACCCCTGTCCCCTGGAACCCCCTGAAGTCCCTGGGATCCGGGTTGGCCCTGGAACAGACAGAACCTTGGTTACCATCCAGTAAGACACAAACAGAACCTTGTTCACCTTCCATCTAGGGTACACTGTGTCCTGTTAATGCAATAGCCAATACTTTCTAATGACATTACTGTAATATCGTAACGCTTGGCTCAGAGAGTTCTGCTGTGCTGAGCAGAGTGGTGGTTGATCTCTGCAGGTCTTCGCTGCTCAGGCAAGATACATCAACGTGTGTTTATTTCTAACAGAGAATCCAATTAGAAGTTTCAGTATTCAGTGTGGCAATCATAAAGGTGACCAGGGCGGATGATTTAACAACAGAATTCTCTCTCCTGCTACTCAAAAAGTTGTTGTTAAATCATTGTGTCACAGAAAATTGCTTTAGGGCAACCAAAATTAATCATTTTCTTCCTATGCTAGAGAGTAATCATTTTTTGCTTTGTCACCAGATAGAATCTGGCTTCAAAGCACTGTGTTTCTCCCTCCTCCTCCTCCCCCAACCCAACTTAAAAATGAGTTACCTTCTGTCCGGGAGGTCCTTCAATTCCCCGCTGCCCAGGGTCACCCTGTAATATAATATCACACATAACACTATTATGAGCCCGCCGGCTGGTCAAATCAAACACTAAGCATTTAAAGTCTTATCGCAGGACATGTGGTCCTCCACCTCCCTGGACTACGGTAACAGAAACCACTTTAACAGTGGAGAATAGTCAACTAGTGTAACGTACTGCTGTAGGCAGGACTGTTATGTGCCCCTATATTCCCTGTACAATACTTTTGAGGCTAGGGTTATGTGTTATGGGCCAGCAGCTGACAGTAGTAAAATGGAACTGTTAAAAACCACACACACCCAGCACCTGTACACCGTCCTGCTGGGTTCCTTCATTAGTTTCATGTGATAAAAGCACAAACTGGGTATGTGCTGTTTGTTTGCTTTCTCAGCACTATCACCATATGGCCTGTGGTTTAGAAAATGAGTAAACAGGTTCCAGGTCAAATCACTGGCATAACTGTATAATGTGGGTTGTACGGTACTAACATAACCAGTCATATTTTAATATGGTTGTATTTAAATTCATGTTGATTTATGTACATGTGCAGCCAATACCCGTACAGGATGTGAAGGGCTTTTCATTTGAAACTCCAGAGCCTGAGGTTTTAATTGCCTGATTGCATAAGTGCCAACAAACTCTGGTTCATATTTCTTAGAGTCAAGATAGATGTGTGTTAACTCTGCAGTCAGGAGATTTCCCTCACTACGGCACCAGACCAGGCTAAACTCTTGACCTTGGTTATAGTGGTGACACGGACAGGAGAAACTGCTAGCCGTAACAACGAGGTTTGAAAGTCTTAAGAAGAGTGATGTTTCTGTGTCTTACGTTCTGTCCGTCTTTGCCCTTCCCTGGTAGGCCAGGGGGTCCTTGTATGCCTGCATCTCCAGGGGGACCTGGGGGGCCAGCATGACCCTCCTTCCCCAAATCTCCCTGGAACACATAGCATAGTCATTCATACAGCGCATGTTACAATATGATGTCCCTAGAACACATGAGTTACAATATGATGTTCCTAGAACACATGAGTTACAAGTTACAATATAATATTCCTAGAACACATGAGTTACAATATGATGTCCCTAGAACACATGAGTTACAAGTTACAATATGATGTCCCTAGAACACATGAGATATGAGTTACAATATGATATTCCTAGAACACATGAGTTACGAGTTACAATATGATGTTGCTAGAAGACAAGAGTTACAATATGATGTCCCTAGAACACTTGAGTTATAATATGATGTCCCTAGAACACATGAGTTACAATATGATGTCCCTAGAACACATGAGTTATAATATGATGTCCCTAGAACACATGAGTTATAATATGATGTCCCTAGAACACATGAGTTATAATATGATGTCCCTAGAACACATGAGTTACAATATGATGTCCCTAGAACACATGAGTTACAATATGATGTCCACATGAGTTACGAGAACACATGAGCTACAATATGATGTCCCTAGAACACATGAGTTACAATATGATGTCCCTAGAACACATGAGTTATAATATGATGTCCCTAGAACACATGAGCTACAAAATGATGTCCCTAGAACACATGAGTTACAATAATATGATGTCCCTAGAACACATGAGTTATAATATGATGTCCCTAGAACACATGAGTTATAATATGATGTCCCTAGAACACATGAGTTACAATATGATGTCCCTAGAACACATGAGTTACAATATGATGTCCCTAGAACACATGAGCTACAATATGATGTCCCTAGAACACATGAGTTACAATATGATGTCCCTAGAACACATGAGTTATAATATGATGTCCCTAGAACACATGAGCTACAAAATGATGTCCCTAGAACACATGAGTTACAATATGATGTCCCTAGAACACATGAGTTACAATATGATGTCCCTAGAACACATGAGTTACAATATGATGTCCCTAGAACACATGAGTTACAATATGATGTCCCTAGAACACATGAGTTATAATATGATGTCCCTAGAGCAGATGAGTTACAATATGATGTCGCTAGAACACATGAGTTACAATATGATGTCCCTAGAACACATGAAGTTACAATATGATGTCCCGAGAACACATGAGTTAAAATATGATGTCCACAGAACACATGAGTTACGAGTTACAATATGATATCCCTAGAACACATGAGTTACAATATGATATCCCTAGAACACATGAGTTACAATATGATATTCCTAGAACACATGAGATACGAGTTACAATATGAAGTCTCTAGAACCCATGAGTTACAATATGATGTCCCTAGAACACATGAGTTACAATATGATGTCCCTAGAACACATGAGTTATAATATGATGTCCCTAGAACACATGAGTTACAATATGATATTCCTAGAACACATGAGATATGAGTTACAATATGATGTCTCTAGAACACGTGAGTTACAATATTATGTCCCTAGAACACGTGAGTTACAATATGATGTCCCTAGAACACGTGAGTTACAATATGATGTCCCTAGAACACATGAGTTACAATATGATGTCCCTAGAACACATGAGTTATAATATGATGTCCCTAGAACACATGAGTTACAATATGATGTCCCTAGAACACATGAGTTATAATATGATGTCCCTAGAACACATGAGTTATAATATGATGTCCCTAGAACACATGAGTTACAATATGATGTCCCTAGAACACATGAGTTACAATATGATGTCCCTAGAACACATGAGTTACAATATGATGTCCCTAGAACACATGAGTTACAATATGATGTCCCTAGAACACATGAGCTACAATATGATGTCCCTAGAACACATGAGTTACAATATGATGTCCCTAGAACACATGAGTTATAATATGATGTCCCTAGAACACATGAGCTACAAAATGATGTCCCTAGAACACATGAGTTACAATATGATGTCCCTAGAACACATGAGTTACAATATGATGTCCCTAGAACACGTGAGTTACAATATGATGTCCCTAGAACACGTGAATTACAATATGATGTCCCTAGAACACATGAGTTACAATATGATGTCCCTAGAACACATGAGTTATAATATGATGTCCCTAGAACACATGAGTTACAATATGATGTCCCTAGAACACATGAGTTATAATATGATGTCCCTAGAACACATGAGTTATAATATGATGTCCCTAGAACACATGAGTTACAATATGATGTCCCTAGAACACATGAGTTACAATATGATGTCCCTAGAACACATG
Organism: Oncorhynchus tshawytscha; assembly: GCF_018296145.1. Classification (NCBI taxonomy): domain Eukaryota; kingdom Metazoa; phylum Chordata; class Actinopteri; order Salmoniformes; family Salmonidae; genus Oncorhynchus; species Oncorhynchus tshawytscha. The sequence goes on from NC_056459.1 coordinate 14,234,338, forward strand.
AGCTACAATATGATGTCCCTAGAACACATGAGTTACAATATGATGTCCCTAGAACACATGAGTTATAATATGATGTCCCTAGAACACATGAGCTACAAAATGATGTCCCTAGAACACATGAGTTACAATATGATGTCCCTAGAACACATGAGTTATAATATGATGTCCCTAGAACACATGAGTTATAATATGATGTCCCTAGAACACATGAGTTACAATATGATGTCCCTAGAACACATGAGTTACAATATGATGTCCCTAGAACACATGAGCTACAATATGATGTCCCTAGAACACATGAGTTACAATATGATGTCCCTAGAACACATGAGTTATAATATGATGTCCCTAGAACACATGAGCTACAAAATGATGTCCCTAGAACACATGAGTTACAATATGATGTCCCTAGAACACATGAGTTACAATATGATGTCCCTAGAAGACAAGAGTTACAATATGATGTCCCTAGAACACGTGAGTTACAATATGATGTCCCTAGAACACGAGTTACAATATGATGTCCCTAGAACACATGAGTTATAATATGATGTCCCTAGAACACATGAGTTATGTCCCTAGAACACATGAGTTACAATATGATGTCCCTAGAACACATGAGTTATAATATGATGTCCCTAGAACACATGAGTTATAATATGATGTCCCTAGAACACATGAGTTACAATATGATGTCCCTAGAACACATGAGTTACAATGATGTCCCTAGAACACATGAGTGATGTCCCTAGAACACATGAGTTACAATATGATGTCCCTAGAACACATGAGTTACAATATGATGTCCCTAGAACACATGAGTTACAATATGATGTCCCTAGAACACATGAGTTACAATATGATGTCCCTAGAACACATGAGCTACAATATGATGTCCCTAGAACACATGAGTTACAATATGATGTCCCTATTGCAACACATTTGAGATCACATGTGTTTTGATGCATATAGCAGTGATAAGATTACTGACCCTCTCTCCTCTCTGTCCAGCTATTCCAGGTGGTCCAAGGGTTCCAGGGATGCCCTGTGTCATAGACAGAGAGAGCAGTTCAAGGCACACGTTAGGTTAAAGGTTAGTTTAAAGCATTAGGGATGTCCTCGGACACCAACAAAACAAATTCCATATGTTTAAAATGTTTTTGGATTGTCATCTCCACAAAATGAACCTACCACATTGCCAGGCAATCCACGGGTGCCCTGCGTACCCTGCAATCCTGGAGGACCCTGGAAGAGAAACAAGGCTTCATTCACAACTGTCTATATGTAGAAGTATTATCAAATACACAGTCTTAAGGACCCAAAACTTACAGGGTCTCCTTGTCTCCCAGTCTCTCCTTTAGGGCCGATGTCTCCTTTAGGGCCCTGAATTGAAGGGGATAACAAACAAACTTGCCAGTCATTTAAGGATATGAAGGACGCTGAAATCATTCACTATAGTATGTCAAATTATGTCGATGTTTGATTTTCTATTTTCCAATGGATGACACCTTATGTAGAGTCCTATACAATATATGGTGCAGAGAACATCGACGGAACCACGGAATCCAGACATTAAAACAGAATTCAACACTATATTTTTTATTATTGAGCTTAGCAGGGAATGAACTAAATGTATTGCAAAGTATTTCATTTGTCCAAGTTTATCATAAGACATGAATAGAATGCATCAGTGATTCGTATTTCCTGCAACTTTGTGAAGACGCTCTAGCCGTTACCGAGGAGGCTAAGGAAAACCGTCTTCTCAATGAAATGTTAACTACAAAGTATCCTATGCTTACCTGGCAGAAAGATATCATGATTATTTCATCAATTCAGGTTATTTGTTTTGAAAAGTCTACCATCACTTGTGCAAAACCACCGCTAAACAAGAGCCTCTTGCTAGGTACCCACTTGAAATAAAGGGTCACTAGGCTACAATGTTTCCCAGAACTAACAAATTGTCTCCTGGTGTGGTTTAAGCATTGTAGTGGACTTAGAACATCCATTTTTGTTGTTTTTCTAACAAAACAGAATTAGGCAAAAAATTAAATGGATTTTATAGTGCCCAACTTATGTTATTGTTACTACATGGGTTGTGAATAGGTGAGTGTCCGAGTGTCCAATTATAAATAACATTTGATTGACTGACTGACTGATTGATTAAACTCCTTACCTGTGGTCCAGCCAGTCCTTTAAAGCCTGGTTCACCAGGCAGTCCTCGTTGACCCTTCAGACAACAAACGGGTTAGTAACATCCCCAGAATTATGTTTAACATCAAACAAATTATACCGTATTTTGCTCTTTCGCAATGCCAGATGATTCCTTTAAAAACCAAACACACAGTGCCCACCCTAGTGGTGGAGTGCTGTCACTATGTTAGTACACATAGAGAGAGCACTGTAAGTGCAGCATGGTTGATGTCCATTTGACTCTACCAAATAAAAGGGGGCACTTGAATCGATTCACATCTCTTCTACCATCTAGTGGAGAGTTTGGAGCATTGCTGATTTTCCCAAAATGCAGCCTTATGTTACTCCTTTGGTAAAAGGCTAATTTTATTCTGAATAACTCACAATCTCTCCTGGATTCCCCTGCTCTCCCTTTTCTCCTCTCGCTCCAGGATTTCCCTATGGAGAAAGAAAAAGGATGAACGCATGCCCAAGTTGGGAAATCTATCTGTATAGTAATACATGTTGTGTACAGTTTCTAGGACTGGCCACACACTGTTATTTTGTATCAACTAAACACCACATAAAAAATGCCTATAGGTGCATTAGACCTGAAGAACATTTCTCACACAGAGCAGTTTCTACCAGCCAGGTCACACCAGATCGACTTCAGTATTCAACGTTTTTCCAGGTCCCCAGGATGTCAGGAAATGCCTTCAATACAGTCCACTGGGGGCTACGGGAGAGCCTATTCCATCTAGTAGGCTAGCGGCCTTAAATCGCGCGCTCCAGCACCTAACGATCGAGGATCCAATCCCAGTGCTAGACACTGGTTTAAATGTTTTATTTTCTGGTTTAACCGTCCCTGGACAAAAGTTGAATACTGAGTAAGTTGAAGTAAGACAGTGAGATCTTGTTGGTTTCTACAGTACTTACAGGCTCACCAGGCTCAGGGATAACATTGGCCACCTGAGAGAAAAACACAACAGAGAGAGAGAGACAAGTTATCCAACAGGCATCCTCAGATTGCAATGCACTTTTCCAATACGTTTTTTGTTTGCTTAGTTGTACATGGATCATTAAAAAATATATATATATATATATATATATGCGTGACACAAATATTATTTGGATAACAGACATGTCAATTTTCACAGTTTGAATTTACTCCAATACGTCCTGTCCTTCAATGAGGTTTATTACAGTGTCTTAATATGGTCTTTTGCTCCATTCAACATCCCTTGACTTTACTCACATTTCCTGGTATTCCTGGAGTTCCCTTGGGTCCTGTGTCACCCTGAGGCAACACACACACAGTGTGGGAATGTTAATTAGCTCATTACAACACACTAGTCCCCTGGTGGTAGTTAGTGAGACAAAGTGGAGAGGAAGTCTCTGTGACTAATACACCCTCTGGTACAAGCAGGAATTATCTTTCATGCAGCTAACATAGCTTTTATGCTAATAAGCATGCTTATCCAATCCCTCCTCAAACAAAACACAGTGTAACAAGAATCTTGTTCACTGTTACTGACTGTCAATAACACGTTCTAGTAACAGTAAAGGTAAGAGATCGTACGGCATTTAAAGGATGTTGTGACACACAGTAGCTAGCTGTTTACATGAGAGTCTTTGCAGATCTATCGTCTCATATCTCGGTCTTACCTTGTCACCTTTGTCACCCTTTGGCCCGAAAGAGCCATCTTGTCCCCTGTCACCCTAAAAAAAGAAAACACAAGACATAAACAAGACTGTAGTACACAAGGAGATTTAGATGCGAGCTGCCGTTGGGCTGAAGTACACATTTCAGGAATGTGGCTTTAATGATGGCTATGAGATCAATCTCACCTGTCCTCCTTTCTCTCCTCTTGGTCCAACGACCCCTGGTTGTCCAGTTAAACCAACTGGTCCCTGTAACACACACACACACACACACACAGATTAAGAGCATGTGGGATGGGGCACTTTGAGTTGAGTATAATGATTTAAGGTGATAGCCATGTATTATAGACTTACACTCTCTCCTCCAGGTCCTCTTGGCCCAGGTGTTCCTTCTTCACCCTATAGGAGTGACACATTCTGTCATCAAGCCATATGCAATAAGAAAGTGTTAAGTCTATAAATGCACAGCAATGGCAGTCAGTGCCGATGAGGTTGGACGATTTTTTAAATGAGCATGGCCTTATTTCCGTTACAGCATATTGGATGGCTGTCATTCATATTCCGTTCACCCAGTTCAATGTAACATCGATAGGTTTAGGCTTCTACGTGATACTCGAATTTTCCCTATACCCATCATGAGGTTGCTGCAACCTAGCCTATGAATGAAAGTTTACGACATATGTGAACATATGAGGTGACACAGTGACACTTGCACACTCTTGCCTGCATCTAGCTGATATATCTAGCTATCCAACAGTTGCAAACGATAGTTTCTATTGGACAAATGCAAGTATGTTTATCCCCGTTTTGTTCCGTTAGCTTCCGTTTAAGAAACGTTTTTCAACAGAATCGGCAGAATGAATACACCCCTGATCAAGCGTAAACACACAGTCCCGTTGTAGTCCTCGCATCCATGCGCTCTCCTCTCACCTCTTCTCTTTGCTTGTGGACTTCAATGGACAACACATCAGATGTATGCGACCAGATGAAAAAAAACGTTCCAAGCCAAACCTCTACACACAGCCTACATCGTTGTCACCATAGCTAAAGTAACTTCATAGTCAGCATAGCTAATAGAACTAACGCGCAGGTAAACCCGCTACAATCGTGCAGTAACGTTACAGTGTAGTCAGTAGGCAGTTACACAGGTGGCAATACACTTGTAAAACCAAAAGCTTAGCTTGACTTGGAATAGTTCCAGTGTTCTGTTGGATAGTCATAGCCAGCTAGCTAATATAGCATCCCTCTATTTGAGCAGGTTGTTTTTTTGAGCAGGGATGGCGCAAGCTCCATTTGCTAGCTAAGTGGAACTGAGAGTAAAAAAAAGACTCTCACTATAGTATATATATTTCTCTCTTGCTTCTCCTTCATTTTAGAAGAAATGAATTTGTTCAAAACTGTTCAACTGTTGTCTTTCTCTATCTTTGAGTCAACTACTCACCACATGTTTTGCACTACCGTGCTAGCTAGCTGTAGTTTATGATTTCAATACTTGATTCATTCTCTGATCATTTGACTGGGTGAACAACATGTCAGTTCATGCTGCAAGAGCTCTGATAGGTTGGAAGACATCCTCTGGATGTTGTCATAATTATTGTGTAAGTCTATGGAAGGGGATGAGAAACATGAGCCTCTGAGGTTTTGCATTGAAGTCAATGTACACAGGAGGAGGGAAGCTAGCTGTCCTCTGGCTACACCATGGTGCTACCCTACAGAGTGCTGTTGAGGCTACTGTAGACATTCATTGAAAAACAGTGTGTTTTTATCAATTATGTGGAGACGTGGTTATATTTAGTATAGTTTTACCTAAAAATGATAACTTTTTAATGTTTTACCATTTTTGTTTTTATAATTCACTGAGGAAGATGGTCCTCCTCTGAGGAACCTCCACTGATGCACAGGTATATCTCAGAAGGTTTCTATCCAACTCCCTGAGTTGAAACACAATGCCATTCATTTAGTTTTGCTACTCCTTTTCCTATTTAACAATCCATCCAGCTCAAGTGAAATGGATACTTTAAAAGTCACCTTTATAGACTCCATATAAACTTTATCCTGCTGCATGCATCACTTTTATGACGAGCCATTGATATGGCCAGGGTGTCCAGATATAGGTTGTATCTAAAATGGCACCCTATTGTAATTCCTATGCAGTTCACTAATTTTGACCAGAAGTGCACTATTTAGGAAAAAGGTTACCATTTTGGACAAAGACAAAGAGTAGTATCACTGTACCTTAGGACCAGGTTTACCAGGGAAGCCATCCAATCCAGACTCTCCTCTAGGCCCCTATGGAGATGAATGAAAAACACAGCTTTATACATGTATGGTATTGTATCAGATATTATCCCAACTAACATATTACGTTGTCACAACGTTGCAAATAGGTTGTGAAAGAAGGTTGGTCATGGCATTACCGTGTGACAACAATCTGAGAACATAAACGTGTCAGTAGGGATAACACGCTGGCACACTGTCCTCCATGCCTTTGGAATGCTACATATTATTAGATGTTTCCTTACTGTTAGTAAGGAATAAAAACCTGAAACATTCAGTTGGTTAGGAAACATGAATCACTATTACTACTACACTGACCTTGTCTCCGTCATTTCCTGGAACTCCGTCCAGCCCATCGTTTCCAGGTAAACCCTTTCAACAATAAATATTATATAGGGATACGTCTGGGACATGAGTACTTTGACAACTCAATGGTACATCAGTGAATCATATAACATGTCAACATAAAATGTAAATGTGAAAAAAAATACAGTAAACTTACAGCTTTGCCAGGCTCTCCTAGTTTCCCTGAAAATCCAATCTCACCAGGTAGACCCTGAGCAAAGAATATATATACATTTTAGCTTTCTATTATTTCATTTACTCTATGAGCTTTTGGAATGACAGCTGACAGTACATCTGCGCTGTACAGCCTTCAATGTAAAGGATTGTTGGTGCACAGAACTCACAGGAGGTCCAGTTTGTCCAGGGTTTCCTTGCCCTCCAGGAGGCCCCTGGGGACCCTGTAACGAGAGATGGCATCATCATTAAAGACTGTCATCAACCTCAGTCCAACAGGGAAGACATTCTAGGTTGGCCTGATATTCAGTCATAGCTCCAAGCTGTGGAAATATCAAGAGTTATTCCTGGTTGGCTAGTCACACAGTCAGGAAAAAGTCCAGGCCCTCAGGCGCTAATTATTGCTTTTAAGAGCGATATGTAATCTAAATGAATTGATGTCATGTGGATGAGTTCCCAAAGTGGCAGAGCATATTTTCCCTCTAGTGGAAGTGTTTAGTGAAGCTAGTGTTGAGAGATCAGTAATGTCAGGTATGTGGTCCCTGGTGAGTAGTTAACATCAAGAAGAAAATGTTTTTCAATGAGCCAGAGCCTGATATAACAGATGTGCTGATAACTGACACATACTCCATTCATAATATCAAAAAGAGATCTTATGAAGCAGCGAGTCATACTATTACACATAGCCTTCACGTTCCAACAGATTGTTTTGTCATGGAATATATCTGTAAATGGTCTGATACTGTAGGACACAATAAAGAGCACCTGCAATATATAGCACATAGACATGAAATAGGTTTCTTACAGGAGGTCCGGGTAGCCCATCAACACCAGGTAATCCACTTTCACCTTTCTTGCCCTGAAAAAGATAGACGCAAAATCAACCCTCATACATCAAAACATGTCAAAATGGGAGAAAATAAACCTGTGCAGGAAAACATGTTTATTCACTTAGTACAATCAACCCTTTAAACCTGTGTTGCTCTAGCAACTCCTGTATTCAACTCTCTCTCATTCTCTGGACTGTGATATCCTGCCCTCTGCAGGACTGTTTAAGCTACAGTGTCATGGTTAACCTGAGACGGCCTTAGTGCTGTGACTGATATATGTAAAGGATGGGGGGTTGACAGTTATTTGAGGCTTGTCAGGCAAACAGTTGACTAATGATGGCTGTGGTGTGGACTGCGGTCTGTGTGAGGAACCAGGAGAGCACGGCCCTGTATACCCTGACAGCCCCATTATCACAGCAGACATCCCCTCAGTGACTTCACATCCTCAATACACCTACACACACACACTCAGACCATCCCACATCACACCACAGAAGAGTTCACAGCAGCAGTAACAACAATACTGAGGTACAGTTAAGTGCTACAAGCCACAGCAGAACAGCCAAAAAGGTTCAAGCTGTAACTAACTGTAGTGTTGAACAGAACAGAGAGGACTAGGCCATGGGTATCCACAGTAAACAGGCTAGAATAAGAGCTCCAGTAGAGATAGCAGATACAAGGAGGAAACAGCAGGTAGGTAGGCTAGCAGTTAAGAGCGTTGGGCCAGTAACTGAAAGGCCGCCGGTAGCACTCCCCGAGCCGACTAGTGAAAAATCGGACAATGTGCCCTTGAGCAAGGCACTTAACCCTAATTGCTCCTGTAAGTCGCTCTGGATAAGAGTGTCTGCTAAATGACAAAACATGTCAATACTGCAGAGATAGGGTGATGCCTTCTCCATACTGTACCAAATACAGTGACATCCCCACATCCATATGAGAAACATATCATTTTCTAAATGTATTGCCATCAGAGCCCTATGACAAAGGTACTCCTCAACACAATACAGTGACAGATCTTTTGTTATAGTTAGAAAACATCTCATTCCATCAACTGTGTGCTATCTAAACTCCAGCTGATGTTACATCCTACCGCTCGCTCCAGGAGGTCTGGCTCAGTCAGATTACCCAGCAAACCAAAATTGATTCTATAAACGTTCCCAAAACGTTCTAATAACACAAAAACTGTCCATTCCCAGGACCCATTTTGTTATTATATTACCTAAAAACCTAATAAGAACCTTGGGGGGGGTTCTACTAAGCTATATGGAATTGTTTTAAGAAGGTCATACCAAGGATCATTTAGCTATTGGATTTTGAATTTTAAAACCACTTGAAGTATCCCCCCAGAATTTATTTTTACATTTATTTAACCGTTTATTTTTGGTTCAGTGTCCATATATACTTTATAAATTATATACTACAATTTTTTTCAACTGGTACCGGGGACCTTCAGACAATTCTTGTGAGGCCTGTGAGCATCCTAGTGCAAAAAAACAACAACAGACGGGACATATTAGTGTGTACCCCAAACTGTTCGGTCGCTACGGACAGAAGTTGGCAGATCGGCTGTACCGACTTCAGGCGAGACCCAAGACGCTTGTGGGGCTCGTAGAGCAAAGCGGAGAGTCTCATCTTTCCACAGAGGGGTCATGCTATTTTGTAGGCCATTCAGACGCTACAGGCAATTTTGAGAGAAGACCAATTTTCGGAATGTCTCATGGTCTGACAAACACGTCTCTATCTCTGTCACCTATCACTGCAGATGCAGATGTGCAACATAGACGTATGCATTGGATTGAGACGCATATACCATGCAAAAAAACTGATATCTCTAGCTTATACTGACAGATTTGAATGGGTTTGGACATTGACCTTCATGGGTTAAAACGTTTTCTGGAGGATTTTCTTTTTTAAATCAAAAACATTATTTTTATGTTTTTGGGACGTTATTGTTATGTCATGCCTATGAAACAAATTGAATTATTAGATAAAACCCTAAATACAATTTAATGGAGATGTTAGCTAATGTCTTGGGAATCTTCCCGGCTTGCTGGGTAGTCACTACTGTCAGAGCAAGGCTTCCTGTCTCTGTTACAGCCTTCTGTAGTGTTTTGTGGTGTTCCTGGTCTGAAGCGGTGGATCTACTACTCATTGTAAGTCGCTCTGAATAAGTCTGCTAAATGACTAGAATGTACATACAGTGTACAGTATAGGGGAATGTGACTGTTGAAAGGTTCGACATATTGAAGGTACAGGAGTATATAGGTGGTTCCCACAACAACAGGAGGCAAGAGAGTAGCCAGCCGTTAAGCTGCTCATGAACCCATTAAATGGATCCAGAGATATGTGCAAAAAAGACCACACCGACAATGGCAATACAGAAAATGACGGTGTAAAGTTATCATAGGCATTTTCTTGCCTAGAATAGAATATCCGTGTATTTATTGTTAGGATATCGACACGGATGTTAAGGTTCATAAACCTTTTACACCATCCCTGTTTCTACGAGACAGTTGACTTGTAGAAAAACAAAGGGACGAATCCGACAGCAGTCCAACAGCTGTGTACTGCTGTAATACAGATTACTGTGTGCTGTCAACATGCAGTCACTATGACTACAGGGCTTTGATACCGAGAGGCACATGTTTCACTTTTGAGTACCATGTTGAGAAAGTTAGCTATGTGGTTTTGAGAATATGGGGGGAAACCTGTTTGTGCCACGCCTAAACCTCTTATGACTAAAGTACCAGTGAGGTCAGATGTAGGCCTACAGTATAACTGTAATCAAAAGCATGTAAATCCTATAACAAAGGTTAAACTCTTACCCTTTGGCCAAACTCTCCAGGTTCGCCAGGTAAACCAAGTTGACCAGGTGCACCCTAGGGGAAAAAAGCACTTGTCATTTTTCTACCTCAGCTTTGACTGGTAAAGCTATAGAGCCAGTGGGCCTTTTTTGTGTTCGTCTGTTATCTATACAGATAACATAATAGGGATAAAGATGAAGGTGGGGTCTACAGAGGAAGTAATAAATTGTGGTTCCTTACAGGGGGTCCTGGGGGGCCGTCAGGCCCTGGAGGGCCACGAGGTCCTGGAGGTCCCTGGAACACAGAACAGACAGAAAGACATAACAGAGTCAGAGTCCATGAGAGACAGACATCACTTAATAACAATACACTGTATGTCACAGGAGCATTATACTGTCCATATTACTGCAAACATTACTGTGAAGTAACTCAACCTCTGTGCAATCTAGTGTACTTTCCTTCATGACCTTACATGACACACGGTTATTCTATGGCAACAGATGGAGACTTAGTAATGCAGTTGATGGTTTTAAAGATACAGACCCATGCACAAAATACTGAACAGAAAAATATGAAGATAAAATTACTATGTCCATGTACTCACATCCACTCCTTTCAAGCCCTCGCTTTGAACCTGTGTGGTGGTTTAAATAACATTTTCAGTATGTGTTTTTACAATCACTCTACGTTGTATCAGGTTGGCATTGGCATCCATGCTAGTGGAGTATACAGTACATGACGTTATAAGACTTACCATATCCCCAGGCATTCCAGCAGGGCCCATCTCTCCCTGCAAGACAGTGAAACCAGACAGGAATTTTTAAAAAGTTGTCTCTTTAAATCATTTGTGTGGTTTATGGGGTAATATTTCAGATGGCAAATATACATTAATGTCAATGACAAGAGCAATAGTAGTTTCTGGTATGTAGTGTTATGCGAAGTTGAACTTTTCATACAGTGTGTGTGTGTGTGTGTGTGTGTGTGTGTGTTCGCGCGTGTGTGTGTGTGTGCGCGTGTGTAATTATAGACAGACAAGATTAATGTGTTATCATATCAGACAGATTAATGGGCCACCTTTGATGGTAAAAGAGGGGCATGAAAAGAGGTTGGAAAACAGAGGTTCATCTGGAAAACACTGTAAAAAACTGTAGTTCAGTCTGACAGGAGTTCAGTCTGGCGAAAGATTTTGTAGATTTTTTAAAGGTTTACCTGCACTGATCATAATATTATGTGAATGTTTTACCGGCTAGTGCACTGATTGCGAGTCTCTCTGGATGAGACATTCAGCCTATCAATCCTAAAATGATGCATAGCATATCAACTCTTGTTTCATGTGTTTTTTTGAGTGTTCTTTTGACGAAAGTTTTGTCCCGATTCACATATTGTATTGTTCATGATCATGTGTTGTATTACAGTGTTTGATAGAGAGAGGACCATACCTTTTCCCCTTTCACTCCAGCGGCTCCAGGTGCACCAGTCAGTCCTCCCAAACCCTAGACAGTAAATCAAAACAAAACAGCATTCTGAAATGAGCAGTTATTACCAGTGAAAGAAATATTCAGGTCTTTCTCTTCTGTAAACATCGTTATGCACCTGCAAAACAGAAAATGACAACTCACATCTTTTCCAGGAACACCAGGTTTTCCAGGGAATCCGTCAATACCTTTGGCACCCTGTGAGGAAGAAGGGACAGTGTTCAATGTTGAATAGAAATGGTACAAGGTACATAAGAGATGAGATTCTAAAGTAACCTGCTAAGACTAACAATAACCTTGCCACATCTTCCCAGCTGTACTGCGTTCTATCTAAGACCTTGTTGTTTCATCACTTTTTCCAGCCGGTAGCTAGTGCTGAATACATCACACACATGTCTCGTATGCTTTGTGACTGTTCTATCTGTCAACAACAAGGGTACCCCTGACCCCTATCTGACCCCGAGATGACTCTCCTAACCTCCACTTCCTGATCTGAACCACCACTTAATGTTCTGAACCACCACTTCCTGTTCTGAACCACCATTTCCTCTGTCACCTCCAGAGAAATAAATGCTTCTCCAGACTGTTCTGTTCTCAAACCTACTACATGGCTTTCTGTCGGGGGTCAGTGGAGGTTGGTGGAGAAGACCCATGTGGTATGTGCAGTGCTGTACAGGGTTAATGATTCCTCACTTTATGTGTTGACAGCCTGGACAATGAAGGACATGCAAAGATGTTCTGTTTCGCATCCTCAGAGACGTATGTCAACGACCAATGGATGCGGTCTACATGGGTTATGAGTGTGTTATAAAGTCTCTATCTAGGTGTTGCCGTTTTCTCCTCGGCTGTCAGTTCGTTTCACCCAACTCACCATGTAAATAATCTTCTACTCTGCTGTGAGCGTACACCTAAAAACCCTTCTCCTTGAACCCCAGTCTATCTCTATGACACTTACCAGCACATCTAAGTCCTATCATTTCACATCATCACCCAACTTAGAGGACAATCTGTATCTCAAAGCCTAATAACAACCATAGTCCTCAACGACCCACTTGGCATACTGTGTGAAGCCCAGTAGGGCAGGAATCATATAGGCTACACAATGTTGGGTGCTACTTCAGTATAATCATTTCAATCATAGGCCACCATCACTCTGACTGATTGACTAGTGTGTTCTGTCTAGACGATGGCCATCAGCAGCAGTGAAAGTCTATATTTCATGAAGTCCTTAAAGTTTAGAGGAAACCGAGGCACTGACACACAGTACTGGAGGTAGCTAGCCCCTAGCTAGTATTATTAGGATCCGCACCATCGGGCCCAGGACAGGAAATGTGGAGAGTACATCAAGGAAGCCAGTCCACATCTGTCTGTACCATTACTCCCCTCTGAGATTGAGGTCTATATTCCTTCTCATAAACTACGGACTTAACCCTTAAATAGGAAAAATCTGTCAATTGTTAAAAATTCTATTACCTTTACTTCAATTTGTTTACCCGCAGGGAATTGGTATAACCACACCTGCACACGTGTGTCAGCTAAGTGTGTCAGTCTCTGCTATTTTTAGAGTTAACCAAGCCTGGTGGAGCTTTCTATTCTCAACTCTGTACATGCAGTTATATTTGATTTCTTTAACCAGTCATGCTCGCGATGACCTATGATACTTGACGATCATTTGAATCAAATATAGGACATGTAACAATACTTACCCTTAATCCTCCTGATCCTTTATCTCCTTTCAAACCTTTTTCACCCTAACATAGTACAACACAGACATACAGTAACATCCAAAGATACTTTTAGAAAACATAGGTTGGTCTGAAACTATTTACTTGGCTTATGTATGACATATTTTCATTGTTGCTTCTACTCACACCGACACCTTTGGGTCCAGATGAACCAGGAAGTCCCGAGTCTCCTTCAATTCCCTGTAGGAACAAAACGACCAGACATTATATTGACGGATAACAGATGCTGAGTAAAGACCAGTAACCTACACATACAGTACTACTGATGCAATGTTATTTCCCAATCATTTCAAGTTGAGCAGTAGTATTACATATTAGGTCACATATATTAAAAGGGGTAGATGGGAAAAAGCCCATTTTGCTGTGTCTAACTTGACAAGTTAACTTGGGAGGTACAGTATATGGATTCTGTAGAGGCAAATAAGCAACCAGAACAGCAACAACACCTGTTAGCATTGTGACCCTCTAGTGGGACCCTGACCCCTGGCCTTTGTTCTGACTGTGCCAAGTGTGGGAGTGTCAGAGTGCAATGGAAAGCCCCCGATGGCCTACGCTAGGCTCCCTGAGGAGTAATGGTCACCACAATACGAAGGTATCCGTATGAACATGGAATTCACAGTTACTAGGACATGCTATGTTCAGGCTTTTGACTCCTTTCCCTGGTGTATAGTCTAAAAAACATGAACTTACACAATTGAAACTTCCATAGTTCTGTCAACAGGGAGACGTTCTCTTTAGCTGGGAGTCTGGGACTGAATGGTCACACAGCACATTGGCAAAACTGCTCTCTCCCCTTTCCCTTCTCTCTCTTTCCTCTCTCTCTTCCCCACTTTCCTTCTCCCCCCCTCCCTCTTACCCCTCCCTCCCTCTCCAGCTTCTCACACAAGAGAAGTCAGCAGAAGACGGCCAGCCAGGTCACAGGAAATCAATAGCAAGCAGAGAGGTAATTGTCCATCAAATGTCTAAACGCCCACCAAGACACAGAACACAAAGAACAAGGCTGTCTTTGATATCAGAGTGGAAAAAAACGAATATAAACTCTGCTGCCTACATTCTTTAAGCTTTCACTTAACCTGCCATAAATCCTCCAACACAGTGTCAACCACAAAAGGGTTTGCACAGAGCATATTGCAGCATGTAGTTATGAAAGTGCATTGGCTATTGTATACTCTCCAAGGCCAACATGGAATCAACAAGGAGAAATAGAATGTTCACCCACCTTTGGTCCCAGAGGTCCAGGTAATCCCTGATCGCCTGCCAGCCCAGATTCACCCTGTCACAATAAAGCAGAAAGATCCAGAAGTTAATCAGAAAGGTTTACATTATAATCACAGTAAGAGAATATTAGTGTAAGATGGTTGTCTCATACTCTTTCTCCTTTAGATCCATCTTTCCCAGCAAGACCTGCCGCTCCACTGGTTCCCTGGAAGTGGTTTTAAGGCACAATCATCTACAAAGTATATCATTCCTGTCTATTGTACATGTCCTAACGTAGAATCAACTTTCAGACAAGCAGCGGCAACAGATGCAGTAGGTCGAGCCTCACCATTTAATGAGTCACCTCTGTGACAGACATGTCCTGAGAGGTACAGAACAGTGGGAAAGCATTATTATAAAAGCAAAGCAAGACTCTTAAGGATCAACTCACCTTCTCCCCTTTGGATCCTTCATCGCCGGATGTCCCCCGTCTCCCGAGATCACCCTGTAGAGAGAGGAGAGGAGGTTAGGGTGGCTGGACACCGCTGATGCCTAGGCGTAATGGCGTAACAGATGCTGACAGCGGCGACGTGTTGTGAGACAATATGGTGAGGTTCACTTCCTGAACAGGGATTAGTAGATTACTGTTAGAACATGTAGTACACACACACACAAAAACATAAAAACTGATTTTGGCACAAAACAGAATACACACACTGTGCATAACCAAGCAATGACGAACAGTTAGTACACAACGTTTGAACAATGGTGTTGGGGGCCAAACTATAACAGCGGTCTGGTCCGCTTCTCGAAGACCCACAGTGTTCTAAACGCAGAGGTCAGTTCATACACACAGCCAAACTCAACCCTAACTCCTCAAGGAACAATGGCTTCGAACATTTTTGTAGCCTTTTAACATTGTAGTTTTGGTTTGTGCTCTGATGTCATTCTTTGTGCCAAGGAATCCCTCCAAAGCATTTAGAGTCTTAGAAGAGAAAAGTGGGAGTGTTTAATTACATAGTGCCACTAAGCCTTCGACCAGCAGAAAGACTTCGCTGTGGCTTCACTTCATAAATCACTTCCTTTAGAAGTCAAAATGTTACCCTTTCATTACTCTCAGAGCTCGTATCACTTTGACGCAGGTCCCGTCTTCATCAAAAGAGAGCAGCATTGCAACAAAAATCTTCATACAACCAATCGCAGCCTATAATGAAAGGACATTGTACACAAAACACTTTTGTACGATCGTCTAGTCTAGACTGTTGAGGATGTATTTACTACAGTAGCAAGCAGAGCATGATGAATTCACTTTTACCACTTACAAGTCAATGTGCCAGCATGTCCATTCTGACCACACCTGTGGGTGTACTAATTAACGTCAAGTTTTACATTCAGTTTGTAAAGTTGACACAAACAGAATTGTAAAAACCCTATAGTAGAAACATGGATTTTCCAGAAATAGAATGAAATAGAAGAGTCATTCTATTTCTAAGGGTTTTGCAGAGAGCGACAGATAAATAAATAGTATAGAAGCAGAAATTCCCTTCAAACAGTAAACTCCTCAGACATTAGGTGTGTGTTGCACTTCTCCAACTAGCTCTGGAAATTCCACCACCACATCATGTCCACAAATAAATAAATAGCCAGGATTCAGGCATGCATCTTTTTTTTAGCTAAGGGTGTCTGCTTGTGTTGTGAGTCAACATGGCTGGAGTGAGTCCATGACGTTGAGACTGTTGATGTGGAGTCCTAACACTGTGGATATCAAGGCGGGAAGTTACCCTGCCTACATGTCGCGTGCATTTTGAAATGATAGCACACTCGCTACAGGTGCAGCTGTCAGCACTAGACCTGGGTTCAGAAAGTATTTAACGCTTTTCAAATACTTGGAGTGCTTGATTGAGCCTCTCTGATTCAGAGGGGTTGGGTAAAATGCGGAAGACACATTTTGGTTGAATGCCTTCAGTTGTGCAACTGATTAGGTACCCCTTTCACTTCCCTGGCTGGAGTGCCAGATTGGTGTGGTTTTGGAACTATCTACCAGGCAAGCTCATTCCAGCAAACAACTAAAAAACCTAAAACTTACTAAAAAAGTCAAATTCCTAAATCTGGTTCCTATTTGAACCCAGATTTAGTGTAGTCTGAACTGGGCGACGCCAGTGTGTGTGTGTGTGTGTTTAACAGAACTAAATGGTGTGTTTCTAACGGAGCAGGTGGGCGTCTGCATGGGAAAGGGAAAGGGGGATACCTAGTCAGTTGTACAATTTAATGCATTCAACTGAAATGTTTCTGTGCTTGTCCTCTGTGCTACACTTTCTCTGTGGCCAACAGTCTTGTAATTCTCACTATGACATGTACGGCCATTTTACTAATCCCAAAAAATGGTGTGGTATTCCGGAAGAAAAAAAGAATACTGTTTTTCTACAGTGCCACTGTACTTTAGGAGATGCAATTCTGTCTTTGTTAAATGCGTGTGATAAATCCAATGAGACAGGCATCTTTGGTTGAAGAGGGTTAGGATATGATGATGCCCATGCACTGTTATTGTTATTATTATCATGACGAGAGGAGTTTCACTGTCAAAACCATGGCCTTACCTTCTCACCTCTGTCTCCCTTGACAGATATTACTTTGCCCTGCAAATAATCAATCGACATGGATCAATTATTATCGAGGCTGGAGAAAGACAGCAGACAAGATAAAGGAAAGCTAACGGAACCTTGGAAGTCTAATATCTACGTAGAGTAACACATCATCTAGCAGGAACTTTAAACATGATTGATTTGTATCATATACCTCACACACTACAACAAAACACTCCAATATGAGGTCAACAAGCTATGTTCTAATATGACTGTTTAGTATGCTTACTATCAACTGTTTATCTTTCAAATGCCAGGCCCGTACAGATCTGCTATTTTAATTTGATATTCTGTTGTCGCTGAGAATTTTCAATGCAAATTGAATACTTAAATTAAATACTTATTTTTCACCATAATTTGCAAATAAATTCATAAAAAATCCTACAATGTGATTTTTTGGATTTTTTTTTCTCATTTTGTCTGTCATAGTTGAAGTGTACCTATGATGAAAATTACAGGCCTCTCTCATCTTTTTAAGTGGGAGAACTTGCACAATTGGTGGCTGACTAAATACTTTTTTGCCCCACTGTATATATATATTTTGTGGGGGGTGGGGGGCAGGCTTCCCTTGGCATCCAGAAATACATGCCATTGTGCTCAAGTTTGTAATTTCCTCTGTCCTCTGTCAGACTTGATTTGCCCTAACAAATCAACGCCTACAAAAATGTCCATTAACTAAATCCCCATAATAATTCACATTTCCTGTTGCTGCAGGATCATTTCCCTACTGTGAGAAACAGGGTCAAATTAAGATAGCAGATAAGTAAATGGGACAGTATGTTTGACATTGTCACAGTAATGTTTTCATACAGTTTCTCCTTTGGCTCCCTTGAGGCCAGAAGGTCCAGCCGCTCCCAGAGCACCATTATCACCCTGTAAGAGTAGGCATGTGACATTATGACAGAGCACAAGAACGAGCCCAGAGAAATAGATCTACAAAATAGGAATATTGTTGTATCACACATGAGATATAGCTTAGGAGGAGCGTTAGATGACCTTTTCACCCTTGGGCCCGGCAACGCCAGGTACACCGATCTCTCCCTGTGAGGAAGGAACATTTATTGATCCATTATTACATCAGGTAGTCACATTGAAAATAAGATCTCTTTTGCAAGTGAGTGAAACATTAAAGGGATATTTCTGAATTTCGTCAGTGAGGCCCTATGTCTACTTTCCTTGGGTCAGATGAATACAATTTTTATGTCTCTGTGTCCAGTACGAAGGAAGTTAGCGGTAGTTTTGCGAGCCATGCTAACTAGGGTTAGTGCAATGACTGAAAGTCTATGGGTATCTGCTAGCATGCTAGCATGCTAGCAGATACCATAGACTTCCAGTCCTTATGCTAGTTAGCAATAGGCACTAGCGCTGGTTAACAACTTCCTTCAAACTGCACACAGAGACATAAAATGGTATCCACGAGTTCATCTGACTCTGGAGAAGTAGATACAGGGCCACATTGCCAAAATCACTAACTATCCCTTTAAATAAACAGATCTTTGGAAACTGTAAAACACATGACCATTGATATAGAGGAGCTGGAGGGGGTGTGGTATATAGCCAATATACCATGGCTAAGGGCTGTTGTTAGGCAAAAGGTGCCTTATTGCTATTGAAAAACTGGTTACCAATATAATTAGAACAGTAAAAATACATGTTTTGTCATATCCGTGATATATGGTCTCATATACCACGGCTTTCAGCCAATCAGCATTCAGGTCTTTAATCCCCCATTTTATTATAGATCTTACCCTCTCTCCAGCGGGACATGAGCAGTTTACCGCCTGGGGTCCTCTCTGCTGCTCCTCCCTTGCAGGGGTGGGGGTGGGAATCTCTATGGGAGGGGCCTCCGTCACCACCTTCTTGGGGCACTGGAATTAAAAAACAGTGTTACCGTTTGAAGGTGAGCCAGGTAACTGTACAGAACAGTGAAAAGGAGAAAAAGAAAAGATGTCTTTCAGGAAGCAGTGAGGTATGATAGGCAATCTGTCCAGCAGAGTGGTCCAGGCCCACCACAGTGACAGATGATTGGTTGACTCACTGGAGTGGCCTACCACTGTAAGGTGAGTATGAGAAACATGGCAGACATGCTCCTGGAGTGGACTACCACAGAGACAGGTGCCCTGTCTGTCTGTCTGTCTGTCTGTCTGACTGTCTGACTCACCGGCCCGGTGGGCAGATCACAGCAGGTCTCCAGCTCAGCGTGTTTGGAGTCACAGTAGATGATCATTCTCTGAAGGTCAAACTGCAGGGACAGAAAGTCACAAAGTTATCTAAACGTATGCTACAGTACAGTAAATGAACACAGAATCACAAGATGCACACTACAGATGTAGGATCTTAATTTGAGCCAGTTTTCTAAAGTAGGAAAATAGTCCTGCAACAATTATTATCTGGATTATAATTTTTGGCCATTTTTGTAGGGGTTGATACATTTTTCGTTAGGGCAAATCAAATCAAGTCCGACATTTGAAAGTGGAAATTACAAACTTTAGGACCCTTTTTAAACCTTGAATACACTGCAAGTGTACATTTCCTGCTGTGCAAGAATTCTCAGCAACAAGAGTGATGAAATTAAAATCCCACATCTGTAGTCTAGAAATACAATATAAAGAGTATTTCCTTAATCCACCATGTTGTTCCACCACATACGGTAGCATACTTCCATTCCCCTGATCTTCCCACTGCTCTTAAGCTCAACCCTTATAAAAACACCCAGCCCTCACATCAATGGGCACGCTGTCGTACAGCCTCTTCCCGATCACAGTCTTCCCGTGGATATCGATGTCCTCCCTGTCCCCGATGGGCAGGGTCTGGATGAGTTTACAGTCCAGGTAGAGAGACACAGCCTTGGCCTCGACGCTCAGGGCGATCTTGTGCCAGTTCCTGTCGAACAGGTTGTCCACCTCCTCGTTCTTGAAAACAGCTCTCACTGCGTCTTTGGTCAGCCCCACTGCATTGTATTCCACTGCCTTGTTCTCACCGTCCAGACGGATAGACACCTGGGTAGGAGCGACGGAGGAAGGATCAAGTGAATAAAGTTGAATGTGTTAATAATGAAAGGTTTCTCAAATGCATGTGAAAGGCAAATACAGGGATGCAACTTGTCCCCCCCCACTCTGGTAGGCTGTTCGGAGTGTTTATCTGACTGCATAAAAAATAATTATAATAATATGTCCCCCCAATTCGAAAACCAAAGTTGCACCCCTGGGCAAATATAACATGTTCTCTGATATTCAATGATAGGAAAATAATAATAATGCCTCTGTCTGCATGCCAGCCCAGCAACTGGCAATCAAATAGACTCAGCATGGAATATGCTGATGCACACACACACAGCACTATGATAACCCACCTGTGGAATTCCATACTTGTCAAAGATCTGCCAGAGGTACCAGTCCTCTCGTCTCGAGGTCTTCCTGAACTTGAAAGTCGTCACAAAAGCATATTCATCTGGCAGACCTTGAGGGAACACATCTCTGGAAAACATCAACAGCACAGAGGGTTGCCAATCAATCACCTCATCCACACTACATGAATGCATTATCACAGGATTGTACAGTAGGTCACTGAAGTATATCTACTGTTGTAGGCCTACATATCATTCTTACTACATCTGTTTAGTGTATATATGTAGGCCTACATGTCATTTTTACTACAGTATATCTGTTTGGTGTATATATGTAGACCTACATGGCATTCTTACTACATCTGTTTGGTGTATATATGTAGACCTACATGTCATTCTTACTACATCTGTTTGGTGTATATATGTAGACCTACATGTCATTCTCACTACATCTGTTTGGTGTATATATGTAGACCTACATGTCATTCTCACTACATCTGTTTGGTGTATATATGTAGACCTACATGTCATTATTAATACATCTGTTTGGTGTATATATGTAGACCTACATGTCATTCTTACTACATCTGTTTGGTGTATATATGTAGACCTACATGTCATTCTTACTACATCTGTTTGGTGTATATATGTAGACCTACATGTCATTCTTACTACAGTATATCTGTTTGGTGTATATATGTAGACCTACATGTCATTCTTACTACATCTGTTTGGTGTATATATGTAGATCTACATGTCATTCTCACTACATCTGTTTGGTGTATATATGTAGACCTACATGTCATTCTTAATACACTATATCTGTTTGGTGTATATATGTAGACCTACATGGCATTCTTAATACAGTATATCTGTTTGGTGTATATACTGTATGTAGACCTACATGTCATTCTTACTACAGTATATCTGTTTGGTGTATATATGTAGGCCTACATGTCATTCTTACTACAGTACATCTGTTTGGTGTATATATGTAGACCTACATGGCATTCTTACTACATCTGTTTGGTGTATATATGTAGACCTACATGGCATTCTTACTACATCTGTTTGGTGTATATACAGTTGAAGTCGGAAGTTTGCATACACCTTTAAATGTATTTGGCATACGCCAAATACATTTAAACTCAGTTTTTCACAATTCCTGGCATTTAATCCTATCCTGCACGATGTCGCAGGATTCGTGCCATTTCCGTCAACTTTCACAATGAATGGTTAAAAAGTAGGCAGAGGCTGCCTGTCACCTCAATATTCAGCAACTGTTGGTGATACAATGGGCAACCAACTTCACCAATCACCACCATTTATTGTGAAAAGCAACAAATGACGGTGAATGCCCACCTCGGGTCCTAGGAGGAGACAAAATGGGCATTTGCATCCTAAATCCCTCACAAGTAAACTTAGAAAAACGTGTTGCTTTGATAGCTACTCGAAAGCATAACAAATCCAACTGTTTAATCTGCAGTGTGTGCAGCATTTATCCTTTCTGTTAGGATAAAGCGAATTGGGAACACTGCCACTACCTGGTGCGCATGAATTGAGTAGTGATGGGCATTCCGAGTTCTTTTCGGTGAGCGGCATCATCTGGCTCTGTTCACATAAAATAATAGTATCATTTGGCTCCCACATGGCTCAAAATGCTTAATGCAAATATGCAAATCAGTATGCAAATCAAGTAGTCAAATGAACGGCTCTTTCACCGATG
Organism: Oncorhynchus tshawytscha; assembly: GCF_018296145.1. Classification (NCBI taxonomy): domain Eukaryota; kingdom Metazoa; phylum Chordata; class Actinopteri; order Salmoniformes; family Salmonidae; genus Oncorhynchus; species Oncorhynchus tshawytscha. The sequence goes on from NC_056459.1 coordinate 14,256,730, forward strand.
CGATTCGGTTCCTAACATTCACCATAAAGAGCCATTCAAAAAGAGTTAGTGCTAGCCGGATCCTTTGGATGTCCCTACACTAAACCCTAACCTTAAACCCTACCCTTACCCTAACCATAATCTAACACTAGCCCTTACCCTAACCATAATCTAACACTTGCCCTTACCCTAACCATAATCTAACACTAGCCCTTACCTTAACCATTTTTTAATGTCAACTTCAAAGGGGTAGGGATGGTAGCAAGGACCGCTCAAAAACACCCATCACGAAAACTGAGGAGTGAACTGAAGTGAAGATGAAATTGGGCAACTCTTGGAAAGCAGTGGAAGTTGATGAAAACTATTATTACAGGTGTGATGATACTGATGGTGTGTCGAGACTGATGATTTGTTGACAACTGTAGCTAAGCGTACCCAGCTACGGACAGAAGTGACTTTACGTAGCAGGTTAAGGTTAGGAAAAGGGTTAGGGTTAAGCTTAGCTAAAATGCTATAGGGGTCAACAACAGTTATTCGGATAGCCACACTAGCTATAATCTCATGTGGATGCTAGCAAGCTAGGTAGTGCTAGGTATCAACAGCCAATCCAGTAGGGTCTGGAAGCTATTGTGAGATTAGATGGTCAGTAGCGTTGCAATATTGCAGAGTATTGCATAAAGTTCAGCTTTCCCCAACGGTCCCCCACCCACTTCACTTCCCTCCAATGAAAATGAATGGGGCTCTGTTGTTTCATCACCCCCAATGTGTTATGTTGAAATGCAATGTTATACCCGAAGCGGTGTGCTGGTAGCCACAGCCATAAAAACCATCAGTATCATAACCCCTGAACCCATTGGAGGCCATTTTAAAATGTAGCCTGTAAAAGCGTTTACACAGGCAGCCCAATTCTGAATTTTGTCCAATCATCGTCAAAGAGCTGATCTGATTGGTAAAAAGACCAATTAGTAGAAAAAAAGTAAGGAATTTGGCTCCCTGTGTAAACCTAAAGGTAGAAACGTGTTGGTGTTATCAATAAAGATGCTTTTTTTCTAGACTTCCACTGCCCTCAAACAGTTGAACTGTGTCTTCACTTTGTATTAGGATAGGAAGATTGTGATGGAAGACCTGTCAGCAACTCAACTCAACTCAACTCAGTCAATGTACGCTGCAGCCTGGGAATTAAATGTAGCCCTACTTGTCACAGCAAATAAAGAATTGTTCACTCACTCTGTCTGTTGTACAATAGGCATGGTCCCTAGTCGAACATAGGAGCTTTGGCCCTCATCAAACCTTGGTCCCAGTATGTTTTCCACTTTGAAGTATTCCATCAGGTCGAACCCTGCAACAGACGGGACAGAAAATAACATGATTAGCCTGGAGTTGTAGCTGAGTAAATCAAATCATTGAAGTGGTTTGTAGAACTTTCTTCTGCTCACCAACAGAGGGAGCACTGATCATGACAAGGCCAGAGCAACACACTAGATCCCATCAAAAAGAGCTATAGGTTGAAAATGACTGACAGACAGATACCCAAGTAGATCGATGAGATTTACTGTATACTGTTTCTCACAATATATATATATATATATATATATATATATATATTATATATATATATTATTAATTACATGTGTGTGTGTGTGTATCCTTACTAGCTAGTCAGCTAGTGATACAGTTTTTTTTTTTTAAAAAATAGGGGGGTTGAGAGAGAGAGAGCCACAAGGAGTCGCTAAAACACAATGGGACAAGGACATCTCAACCCTCCCCTAACCCGGATGATGCTGGGCCAATTGTGGGCCACCTCATTGGTCTCCAGGTCGCGGCTGGCTGCGACACAGCCCGGGATCAAACCCAGATCTGTAGGAACACCTCTAGCACTGAAATGCAGTGCCTTAGACCGTTGCGCCACTCGGGAGGCCCCTGAGAAAAGAAAAGTTACAGACAGAAGGAAATCCTCTCTGTAGTTTGTGGTTACCCACTAATTGATTGATAGAGTAGCCATTTGACTTCCCAGACTGGTTTAGACGTAGGGTCTCCTACCATTCAGCAATCCTATTGAACAAATGGCGAGATTGACTGGTGCTATCACCAATCAGAGTGAGAGGAACCCTTTTAGTCACTCAGTATGCCTAACCCATTTACATCTGAGTGTTGAGAGATAGACATTGGTTGTCTGGTCTGACCCAACTTGGTGAATAAATATTGAGAAGAGTCAGCAGAGAACCATAGAACCATTGATTGGCGACCATGATATCCCCACTGTGTATAATTATAAAGCGACCATCACGGCAGCCTAGCCCAGCGCTCAGATGTTACCATCTGTCCGGATCAAAAGCATGCATTGTGTCTTTCTCTTCCCCAGTCACTGCACTCATTTGGCGTTCCCCACAGAGCCAGGTCGACCAATTGGCCGTCTCTGGCTGTTCAGAATAACTTTTTGGAGGATGATGATTATACAGCATCCTCTGCCAATCTAAATTACAGGTCTGTGCTACAGCCCGGCTTGTCCTTAAAGCCACGGGACTCAACGAGTGCACAGAGCACGGAGAATATTTGCACAGTGCAGCACGATGACAGAAGAGAAAACAGAGCTATTAAAAACCTCACAGCTAGATTATGGGTAGTTGGGTACCTCCTTGACCAGGACCCACCCAGATTACATCTGATCTCAAAGTGTTTCCCCTACCATAATTGTCTAGGCGGGGTGGGGCGGGGCAGCTAACCCCACAGACCAGTAGACCTGTCTGTCTGACTGTCTGAGTAATTCACACTTTCTTGCTATGAGATGAAGTAGATAAATGCAGCAGGTCAGAGGAATGTTTATGGTCTCAGACAGTTGATGGGTTATGGGGTCCCTTCGACAGTTATCCAACAGCATGCTATGACAGGGCTCTTGGGGCACCTGTATGTTTTAAGGTCACTTGTTTGTTTGCTGCTAATGGTGTATCTGCCGCCTGTGTGCTTTGCCACCTGCCTGTACTCTTCAGTAGCACTCTTACATTACCGCCTTCATAATGGAACTTAACTGCCCCCTGAACAATGTGAAGTATCACATATTGACATTCGCAAGGCATATTTCTTCTGAATCATGTCCATATGGGAAATGTGATTCAAATCTAGCTGAGAAAACGTGTACTGTAGCCTGATTAAAACTCTCTCAAGAGTGATTCTCTCGAGCACTCATAGCAAATTGCAGTCTAGACTATAACTTATGAATGATGTCTGCATTCATAGGATGAAACAGCAGGTTATTCAAGCTGGTCAAAGTCAAACAAACAGTGCAAATGCAATTTGACCCACTTTTATTGTGAATTATGCCAGACTGTATTTACAAGACAACAGGACTATGGGCTGCAGTACTGAGATCAGATGGATAGCAGGCAGCATTAGTAAACTCCCTGCTCCTGGTTCTTGGGCCCTGCTAGCATTGCCATTGTGACTTGATTGTTGTTTAAAAGGGTGTGTCCTCTACAAACCACATTAATATGGTGGGTGGCTAACTCTGGAAACCCTTACACACAAACACACTCGCACACACACACACGCAGCTGTTCCATTGGAGCACCAATGACATAATTGCAAATAGGAGTGTATTTTAGACCTCTGCCATTTAAACAAGTGGAGTTTAATGTCCTCTGGCAGTACATCTATTTAACAGACAAACCTAGTGGGCCTGATATCTAGCGAGGCCAGAATAAGGGTGTGGCTCCACTTAGTTTAAGCTCCCGCAGAAATGCCACAAATACAGTGGTGTGTGTGTGTGTGAAATGCCACAAATACAGTGGTGTGTGTGCGTGTGTGTGTGTGTGTGTGTGTGTGTGTGTGTGTGTGTGTGTGTGTGTGTGTGTGTGTGTGTGTGTGTGTGTGTGTGTGTGTGTGTGTGTGTGTGTGTGTGTGTGTGTGTGTGGATTAACCCATATCTGCCAATCAATCAAACCCACACTGAGATCTGCCTGAACAATTCAGCTAAATGTAATATACTGTATATGAAATAAAACATACTTGCCATTTAAGAGACTTTATAACAACACATTTATTGTAGTTGTGAATGTGAAGCATCTTCAAACAACTTTGGCTGCATAGTTCTAGTGATTTATCCAGATTTCTTCCTCTTTATATTGCAGTTTATAGTAAAGGCCCAGCCACATAATTAGAACTGGTGAATATACTAGAGGATGTGATGTATCCAGTCTAGTCAGTGGGAACCCCCGGAGGAACTGTCGTTTCAAACACCGGAAACAAACGCAGCTCTGCCAGAAGGCCTCAGCTTCTCAGACAGGTTTACGACCCACGTTGTTAAACCTCTGTTCTTCCCCAGATAGGGTTTTCCTGAACTTGGCTGAAAAGCTGTTTCAGTGTGTAGCTCCACATAACTGAGTTAGGACTCGGTCCCCGAATGCCCTAGACTACTCCCCCAGGGGTCTTATCCGCTAAGGGCTTGTAGGTGTGCAGGCTTTTGTTCCAGCCATGCAGTAACACCTCATTTAGCTAATCAGTCTTATTTGAAAAGGATTATTTTGGCTAGATGAAATTGGCCTCCTCTGCCTTTTGCACTAGATGGTGGTATCAAAACCTTGACTTTTGAGTGAAATTATTTAGGTTGTGGCAGTTGACCCTAAATCACTCAGGATAAGTAAAGGAAAAATAATTAAGCAGTAAAACTCTGAAGTATGTTATTGCAATTATTCACACTGCTTTGACACGCTAGGTTACGAAGCAAATTACCATTTTGAACAGCCTGTAAATCTGACATTTCTCACTGCTTGATGTTCTCTAAGATCAAATATCTCAGTGCCATTACTCCAATACTTGTATTCTGATCTGCTTTCATGATATTGTACGCGTTTCACACTAGATTTGACCGTTTCCTCTCCCCAGGTAAAGAGGCTGTAGCAGGAGTCAGACATCCCTCCTGGTCCGGGTCTGTTTTTCCGCTTAGCATGATGAATGTGAGTGGGAGGCATACAGTAGACAGGAACTCTGATCCCTTAAGACTGTAAGACAACATCCTACCTATCTGGTTAAGCAATACTGCTCCACATTTCTCAGAAACTATTTTTTATATAAATACCCACTGAAAATAGAGACCACAAGAACAACTTGAACCTGCTACGGTGCTTTGATATAATGAGTAAATACAGAACTAGACCATAATAATCAATTTGAAGTTGTCATAGTTGTCATTCAGTAAAACGTCCCACCTTCTCTTGTAGTTGGATGGAAAGTCTGTGGTTCAACACAAGGGAAGTAGGCTGCTTCATGGACAAGCTTTGATACTTTTTGTAACATTATGACAACAGGAAACTAGTCCCAGCAAACGGATAAATGAATAGGTATGTTTTGGCTAGGTTCAAATACTTTTCCCTTCGTGTTCTCGAAGGAAGGTCTGAAGTGATAGAGGAGAGGGTAGAGAAAGTAATTTAGCAATTCATTTACCATCTGGTCTTAGTACAAATGTTCATGAAAAACAGGTATTTGTGTAGTGGGCCTATTTTCAGACGTTGTTATTCATCATGATTGCATAGATCCAATGATACTTGCAGTCAGATGAAAGATACATGGCACTTTAGCTTTTAACCATTCTTTTAGATGAAAAGTTTATCAGTGAAAGGGGGAGAAAAAAAATCTGTTTTTACCTGGAACTTCCTCCAATCCATAACTGGTACTGTTGGGTTTGAAGCGGTCTGGTTGGACCTTCATATTGGGGCACAGCACATCTGAGGAGAGAGCAGAAGAGCTTGGATTGGAGTAACAGAGAATCTTATTTTGATCAGTTTATTCCTTCCATATACAGTAATTCAAGTAAACACTTTGTCATTTGTCCTAAGCTGCACACTTGGATTTACGTAGTCAATAAATCAATGTTCACAGTGTGGAGAAAAAAAATCTTATACAGAATGCAATCTTTGACCTATCCTAGAAACCTAGATACATTGTTTTCATTCAATAGAATCATTAGTTTTAACTAGATGATCGGCGTTATGAAGGGCGTGTCCCATTGAAACGGGATTCTTCATTGAAACTATCGGTAGATACTCCAGTAGGAGTACAGTGCCTTGCAAAAGTATTCATCTCCCTTGGCTTTTTTCCTATTTTGTTGCATTACAACCTGTAATTTAAACTGATTTGTATTTGTATTTCATGTAATGGACATACACAAAATAGTCCAAATTGGTGAAGTGAAATTTTAAAAAGTTGTTTTATTTTTTATATGGTACATGTATAGCTACTCACCCCCTCAGCTATGTTGCCCCTAAATAAGATCTGGTGCAACCAATTACCTTCAGAAGTCACATAATTAGTTAAATAAAGTCCACCTGTGTGCAATCTAAGTGTCCCATGACCTTTCATATGATCTCAGTAATCATCATCTCATTAATCAGAGAGGCAACAAAGAGACCAAAGATAACCCTGAAGGAGCTGCAAAACTCCACAGCGGAGATTGGAGTATCTGTCCATAGGACCACTTTAAGCCGTATACTCTACAGAGCTGGGCTTTACAGAAAAGTGGCCAGAAAAAAAGCCATTGCTTGAAGAAAAAAATAAGCATAAAGGTATGTGGGAGACTCCCCAAACATATGGAAGAGGGTACTCAGATCAGATGAGACTAAAACGTAGCTTTTTGGCCATCAAGGAAAACGTTATGTCTGGCGCAAACCCAACACCTCACATCACCCTGAGAATACCATCCCCATAGTGAAGCATGATGGTGGCTGCATCATGCTGTGGGGATGTTTTTCATTGGCCAGGACTGGGAAACTGGTCAGAATTGAAGGAATGATGGATGGCGCTAAATACAGGGAAATTCTTGAGGGAAACCTGTTTCAGTCTTCCAGAGATTTGAGACTGGGACTGAGGTTCACCTTCCAGCAGGACAATGACCCTAAGCATACTGCTAAAGCAACACTTGAGTGGTTTAAGCGCAAACCTTTAAATGTCTTGAAATGGCCTAGTCAATGCCCAGACCTCAATCCAATTGAGAATCTGTGGTATGACTTAAATATTGCTGTACACCAGCAGAACCCATCCACCTTGAAGGAGCTGGAGCAGTTTTGCCTTGAAAAATGGGCAACAATCCCAGTGGCCAGATGTGCCAAGCTTGTAGAGACATACCCCAGGAGACTTGCAGCTGTAATTGCTGAAAAAGGTGACTCTACAAACTATTCACTTTGGGAGGAGAGGGGGGGGTGAATAGTTATGCACGTTTTCAGTTTTTTTGTCTTACTTCTGGTTTGCATGTTGTGTAAATCAAATGTTTAAAAAAAAATCTAAATCAATTTTAATTCCAGGTTGTAAGGCAACAAAATAGGAAAAATGCCAAGGGCGTGAATCGTAAGCCACTGGAGTGATGCATGCACCATTCCCAGCGGTGACAGTTTTAGACTCACACACACATACATACCTCACAGGCCTGGGATGGCCGAGTGGTGCCAGTGGTGACAGATAGGAAAGGCAACAGCCCCACTCAGGGTTAGTTTACATTGGCAGAGAAGTATTTTTTATTTGTAGGAGGGAAGATGCCATCCTGACTTGTCTATGTGTTGTTGCTGGGGTAACAGGTATCAATGCTGCTGACACAATGGGATGGGTCCTTTGTATGATGTTCAAACTGGGATGGAAGCTAGTGGCTCAGTTGGAGACAGTGGAGGCTGGTGGGAGGAGCTATAGGAGGATGGGCTTATTGTAATGTCTTGAACGGAATACATGTAACCATATCAAACATATGAACCCATATGTTTGACTCCATTCCATGTATTCCATTCCAGTCATTACAATGAGCCCAGCCTCCTATAGCTCTTCCCACCAGCCTCCTCTGTATACTGTAAATGTACTGTACATTTCTTTGCCCATCTCACTCTACTTTTGTGGAATGCTGCACAGTTTGTTGTAGGATGTTCATGTGCAGAAACAGGCATATTAGAAACACCAATTCTCATTCCATTGATCTCTATTAGTAAAATCTCTGAAATAGTTGTCAGCTATGACGACTGAGAGGAGAGCAGACACACTGACACTAAAAGTTGCTGAAGGTGAAATTATTGAAATTCTTAAGACCAGAGGAATTCAGTTTTAACTCACATTATTGCATTTGAACTGTGATGCTATGATAAGTTGGCATGAGAAGAATTAACGGCACTTAACCAAATGTATTGTTAATCTCAAGTGTGTGTGTGCATGTGTGTGCATGTGTGCATGCGTGTGAACTTGTGCATGTGTAAAGCAGGCAGAAACCCAAACCACAGAGCAGATTGTGTCTCTGATGATCATGCACTATCAGACCCTGTAATTTTCTTTAATTGCAGCTATAAAAAGGACTTTGTTGAGTTAAGGAGGCATTAACTTTACTATGGACGGAATGGCTCCGTCTCTTGACATGCCTTGTTCTTTCTAACTGCAGAGTCAAGTGCATAATGTCCTGCGAAAATTCAGGTAGACAGTTTATCCCTGGTAGACTGTTACAGTGTGTCACAGTGTTTGTGCCTGGCTGCCATAATATTTTTTTTTACTGTGGCAGAAAAGGAAATTTGCAACCAATCATTTCTACATTTGATTTGGTGTCTAATCTCTGTGATGTGTTTTATGCTGTTTGATTGTTTGTTTTTGTATCCTTACTTGTTTGTTTTTTTACATTTGACTTTTAAACTTTTATTTTAAAGGAAAATTCCACCCCGAAACTATCTTTTGGTATTCGTTTCATTAGTCCATTGCTGATATAGTTCCAAAATGTTTTAGATGTCAGCAATCAAATGTTCTATATATATATATATATATATATATAATATATATATATATATATATATATATATATATATACATTTGAATGCGGATATTTACATATACTACGGTTGGAGTCATTAAAACTCGTTTTTCAACCACTCCACAAATTTCTTGTCAACAAACTATAGTTTTGGCAAGTTGGTTAGGACATCTACTTAGTGCATGACTCAAGTTATTTTTCCAACAATTGTTTACATACAGATTATTTCACTTGTAATTCACTGTATCACAATTCCAGTGGGTCAGAAGTTTACATACAATATGTTGACAGTGCCTTTAAACAGCTTGGAAAATTCCAGAAAACTATGTCATGGCTTTAGAAGCGTCTGATAGGCTAATTGACATCATTTGAGTCAATTGGAGGTGTACCTGTGGATGTATTTCAAGGCCTTCCCGAAGAATACCATCCCAACCGTGAAGCACTGGGGTGGCAGCATCATGTTGTGAGAGTGCTTTGCTGCAGGAGGGACTGGTGCACTTCACAAAATAGATGGCATCATGAGGTAGAAACATTATGGGGATATATTGAAGCAACATCTCAAGACATCAGTCAGGAAGTTAAAGCTTGGTCACAAATGGGTCTTCCAAATGAACAATGACCCCAAGCATACTTCCATAGTTGTGGCAAAATGGCTTAAGGACAACAAAGTCAAGTTATTGGAGTGGCCAACACAAAGCCCTGACCTCAATCCCATTGAACATTTGTGGGCAGAACTGAAAAAGCGTGTGCAAGCAAGGAGGCCTACAAACCTGACTCAGTTACACCAGCTCTGTCAGGAGGAATGGGCCAAAATTCATCCAACTTATTGTGGGAAGCTTGTGGAAGGCTACCCGAAATGTTTGACCCAAGTTAAAGAATTTAAAGGCAATGCTACCAAATATGAATTGATTGTATGTAAACTTCTGACCCACTGGGAATGTGATGAAAGAAATAAAAGCTGAAATAAATCATTCTCTCTACTATTATTCTGACATTTCACATTCTTAAAATAAAGCGGTGATCCTAACTGACCTAAGACAGGGAATTTTGACTAGGATTAAATGTCAGGAATTGTGAGAAACTGATTTATTGATTTATTTAGAATTCAAGGCACACTTAACCAGCATGTCTACCACCGCATTCTGCTTTGCATATTATTGGGACTACCATTTGTTTTTCAACAGGACAATGACCCAAAACACACCTCCAGGCTGTGTAAGGGCTATTTGACCAAGGAGACTGATGGAGTGCTGCATCAGATGACCTGGTCTCCACAATCACCCGAACTCAACCCGATTGAGATGGTTTGGGATGAGTTGGACCACAGAGTAAAGGAAGCAACCAACAAGTGCACAGCATATGTGGGAACTCCTTCAAGACTGTTGGAAAAGTATTCCAAGTGAAGCTGGTTGAGAGAATGCCAAGAGTGTACAAAGCTGTCATCAAGGCAAAGGGTGGCTACTTTGAAGAATCTAAAATCTAAAATATTTTTTGATTTGTTTAACACTTTTTTGGTTACTAGATGATTCCATATGTGTTATTTCATAGTTTTGATGTCATCACTACAGTACCAGTCAAAAGTTTGGACACACCTACTCATTTCAGAGTTTTTCTTCATTTTGACTATTTTCTACCTTGTTGAATAATAAAGAAAAAATTAAGAAAAACCCTGGAATGAGTAGGTGTGTCCAAACTTTTGACGGGTACTGTGTATATGTATTTATATATATATAAAATACAGAAATATAGACAGTATGATGCAGTTTGCATCATAAGACGCTGTATTGTGAAAGTTACATGTCTTGAAAACTTGATTGCTGATGTGAAAAACATTTTGAGACTGTATTAACAACTGACTAACGAAACAAATACCAAAATATAGTTTTGGTGTGGATTTTTCCTTTATTTAAGCATTTCCAAACATGTAAACCAAATAGGCTTTGCTGGTGGTTATAGGATGTCTTTAATGCAGTTTGTAAAGAGATGGTTGGAGTAATACTACATACCTATTTTGGCCAACAGTTACAATGCTAGCTTTGATAGGACAGCCGTGCGTCACTGTGTTTTAAGATTCCGCCATAACTGAAGGTCTGAGACTGTGCTCACTGCAGAGCTAGCCACTCCCTCTCCTTGTGGCCCAACAGCTATAATTTAAAGATCCACCTCAGAGTTAAAATGGAAGCAATGCAGGGCAGAGCCCTTAACATTTTTGGGTCCAGTGGTATCTCATAGGTCTCATACACCAGCAGTAACATACAATGCAAAAGCAGCATGTCCTAATCAGGTTGAGCTGAATCTGCATTTTGGGGTTTACCATACTGTATGTCTGTTGTTGAGGGACAAGACAGAGCCATGAGAAAACCAGTTTTCATCAGTCATGGAAGTCAAAGTGCTGAAAACAAATTGGCTCAACATTTCAAAAGAAGACGGAGAACAAGCTATGAAGGGAAAATACTGAAGTTTTGGTGCAGGTACAGCCGAATAGCACGTAAATAATATTACGATACTAACCAGGTTTCCATCCAACCTTTTTATGAGAGTGAAGTACAGTACATGTCGGATAAAACATTTAAAGACAGGCCTGATGGAAACAGAAAATTGGTCGGTAAACTTTCCAAATGTTGACAAAACAAAGTAGGCTAGACAAGGTGGGATATTTTTATGTTGATAAAATTAATTATGCAAAAAAATGTCTGTGGAAACATCTTTAAGCGCAAATATTGATATAATAACTATCATATCGAAGTAAAATTAGAGTCACGCGATTATGTTGTGTGTGGTCCTCCCGCTACGACTCCGGAAAGCATGCAGTTTATTAGACTACAGATGAAATCCGTTTTGTTGAACTTCACAGGGTGGTGAAAGTGCAAAGTGATGAGCTTGATGCTCCAGGGTCTTATTCTGGTGACATGATGATTGAGGCTTGGCTGCCATTCAGAACAATTGAAAAAGATTTCCCTCTTTTTGTCCATAATAATCTCATCATGTAGGCTATACCCACACTGTGTCTGTGAGCTGTTGGCTACAGTGCACTTGCCAAGACCAGAGAGAGCACATTCACTATATAACGCAACATTCTTTGTGACAAAACCATCAGTAGAGTTGGAAATGCGATTGAAACCCATTTAACTTGTATTTCGTATTTGGTAGATGGGAATTTAACTGCAAAAGTTCCTTTTATGTGAGCTACGTCATCATGCACAGCCTTTAAATCTGCAACAAGTCAATTGGATGGAAATACATTTCTGAGGGGGAAATGTGCATATAGTTTCCATGCAGCTTTTAGACTTTCGCATGAAAATCTATCGGCAATTGGATGGAAACCTAGCTATTGTCCAGCATAATGTTGCGATATATTGTCAAAAATAACATCCAAATATGTAACTGTATCGATTTGTTTTTGGCGCCATCACTAATTAACTCTGGGAAAGAGATATCTGCGGGAGAATGGATATGCCATGTCATGGGTGGATTGCGAGGTCATGCAAGGTCAAATGTGCCCATGCTCTTGTATCAACAGGAAACATAGTGGATCAGGTGATGGGGACTTATTTAGCCTGTTGTTTATTAAGTTGAACTAAAAAACATCTGTAAATGATATAGAAACATTTGGTTTAATTAAATACAAAACAATGCTAACTCCTACAGGCCTTGGTTTCCAGATTAGGTAGTCTACAGTGTTATTGCACTTTTCTCAAATCTAAAAGCATAATAGCCCTAATTTGTCTAGTGGACTTCTATGGTTCCCAAAAATATCATCAAAAACATTCAACTGAAAACAGGCTCTAACTAAGGAGTGTACCTAATTCAGTCTACTGTATTACCTCATAAGTACAATTATGGCTGTTGAATAGTCTTTGATTTGGCAAAGACGCCTTTCTCGTTCACTGAGGTTTAGTTCAAGTTAAAAGGTTTCTGTGTTTATATATATATTCTCCCAGCACTGTGTTTAACAGGGGTGGTAATGTTAGATGAAAAGGTGAAAACATACAACGTGGAATTCATAAACTGCTCTTTAGGACCTACTTGAAACTTTAGAACTGTAATTTTCAGGGCAAAAATAACTTTGGCTGCTCTGTGCGGTGCCCACTTATATTCTTAGATACACTAACATGGTGATCCTAGAGATTACAGAAGGAACAATTTTGGGTGGCGAATTAACTAGTTGTCCAAGGTAAAGAGGTTCTGTGTAGTGAGCCCTGAGTACCCTTATCCCCATCTCGTAATAGATCGAATGTCTGAAAGCATGTGCCATTACGACTAGAGAGGAATGTATAGACTGACTTCAAGGTGGGTATATTAACATTGGAATCTGTGGTCTCAGAGGGAAGGGTCAGGGTTAAGAGCTTCCCAAGGAATCTCCTGGCATCCTGCCAAACTCAAGTGGCTAAAGTATTACTACACAAGGACACCTGTCTGACTTAAATAAAGAATAGAGGCTCTGATTACAGTGTGATTCTGAGTTAACACTAAACACAGCTCTGAGTATTGTACTATCCTGTTGTGCTTTTTAGCAGTAAATGAGATTATGTGTATGCCTCCAAAATGGCATGAAATTCCCTACATAGTGCACTACTTTTGACCAATGGGGTGGCATTTCAGAGACAGGCTATGTTGAAATGGTGGTCCAACACGTATCTTGTGACGAGGCCCACATCGTCAGGTACAGCTGTGTGACAGTGTCATTTCATCTTCCTTATTTACTGTCAGGGTTTCAGGCAGGTTAGTGCTATCCGGTATCCATGGGACGTCCCTACCCTAAACCTTCACCAGAGTTTCTAAACCATACTGTGCTGTCTTTGCCCTAACCCTAACCTTAACCCATATCCTTACCCTAACCATAACTCTTCCCTAACCATTTTAAATGTCAACTTTAATACGGTGACGTCAGAGTTAAGAGGTCCCAAGGATTCCGTTGAGACGCTACAGTTTCAGGCACACGCTGCTTTCCTGTTCAGATCATTTTAGTGGGGAATGCAAACTCTGGAGTGTGAAGCATCCAACCAATCGTATTCCACCTCCTGTCCTGAACATGCAATACATACTCACTACTCCACTTTCCTCACCAGCCCAGAGCCGTCCCAGACCACACACCTCACTGTTTTAGCATTTGAATACAGTACAGTACATACGTGTTGTTATTTTAATGACATTTGTAACATTTGTACTGAACGTTTCCCTGTCGGGGGATGTGTAGTAGTGTAGCTGGGTCCTGATGAAGACATTGAGGTTAGTGTAATTCAGGCTATCCAGCGTTCCACACCTCTTACCCAAGTCACTGGGGCAAGTGGCCACAAAAATGTCATTTATGAGCCGATCTATGCTTAATGTCACACCCGTCTTAGTCGAGGGAAAAGGCCTAGTCGAGAGGAAAGCCAATTGAAATGGCTCATGTACTCTAATTGAATTAAGGTGTGTGGAGTCTTGGTTAGAGGTGTCAAAGGGTTAGTTTTGGAGTGTAAGTTCATAGTGATATAGATGGAGATATCTTTAAAGTTCAAAGTCACAGATTGTATAGTAAGAAGGTGGAGGCTTTTGATTGATAGAAATAACTGCATTTTCAACTGAATTTAAGACCCAATTCTGAAAATCTGATTGTGTATGTAATGTAAACATCTTGTTGGAATCTGTTTTCTCAAAACTGACAAACAAAGAGTAAAGGCAGTCACAGAAAAATCCTGCACCTGATAATCTACTCTCACAGAGCCTCCTTCTCAGCCTGTGATTGGTTACTTACTCTCACAGAGCCTATCGGATTGGTTACTTACTTTCACAGAGCCGTCTCCTCAGCCGCCCTCTGATCTTGTCGATGGCGTTAAAGTCTGTCACATGGAACACGTGAGCGTTCTTAGGTTCCGCAGCGATCTCTTCGAGTTCCACCTTCAGAGCCTCCCCGATGCCCACTGCGAACATCCTCACCCCGGCCTTCGCCGCCGCCTTGGAAGGCTCCAACACGTAATCCTGGCTCCTCCCGTCCGTCAGGAGGATAGCCACCTTCTGGATGCCCCTGGCGGCAGGCCTGGCCCCGGCCCGCTCTGTGAAGATGTTGGTGGTGGTGTAGCTTATGGCGTCCCCGGTCATGGTGTTCCCTCCCAGGTAGCGGATGTTCCTGGCGGCCCTCTTCACCTCGTCCATGGTGCTGTACCGTCCCAGGTTGAACTCTGTGGTGGGCCGGTCGCTGTAGCGTACCACGGCCACACGTGTCTTGTCCGGGCCCACGTCGAACGACTCCACCAGGTTGGAGACCCACTGGCGGATCTTCTCAAAGTTCTCCTTCCCCACACTGGACGACGTGTCCAGGATGAACACCAGGTCATAGTGCACGTTCTTACAGCCTGAGAGGAAGTGGATGTTAGAAGTCAGACCTGAGGAATTCCCAGTACTGTACAGAAAGATAGTAAGAAACAGGCTTTGGTTCAAATAGTATTTAATTTATTTCTAACTACTGAAGATTGAGCTAGCCACACTAGTGCCAGGTGGGCAGGGTTTCTACTTTCAGGACTACTCCATTGGTTCCAGACAAGCTCAGTGTGGCTCAAAGTCTATGGAGAAAAAAACAAATACTTTTGAACCAGCTATTAACAGCGGATGTCCTTACCTGCCCTGCTCTGAGCATCAACCCTCAGTCCTGAGAGTGTCAGGACCAGTATGACCAGGACCAGGGAAGCCCTGCATCCCAGTCGCAGCTCCATATCAGCCTCTGGTCTTTTGAGCTTAGGTTGTGATCACCATCAACGTCTCCAACCTGTAGACATCAACAGGTCACCATTACAAACTACCAAGAAGCAGACAGGTGTGAGAGACTACTGGGCATTTCTAGGGCCTAAGCCTCAATATTATCCTTGAGTATTGGAATGCAATATCATGTTAAATGTCTTCTGATTCCGATAAACAGCTTTTCTTTGGGGAATATTGATTTCACAAAAAGCTACAATTCCGTATTCAACTCTCATTTACTCATTTAGGTAGTAGTCAACTAATCGAAATGTACGCATCTCTTCTGGAAGTAGATTGAGGAACGTGTCAGTTGACGCTTTTAGAGAAGGCCAATTGATACTTGACCCAGTGACTAGAGTGACTGGGAGTGAAAGGCCCCTGAGTTTTGAATTGGACAGAAATCAGTGACAGTGCTCTAGTGTTATCATGATACTGTTAGAACACACACACCAACTCCGATAGAACTTCCTGTGTAGAGAGGTTACAAGAGGTTACAAGGTTATGTCTCTCATCTGTCATCAACCTCCTCTATATCTTTAAGTCATCCTTACGGGAAGAGTGTCTGTGTCATTTAGCAGCAGTGAACTAAGATCAGAGTACAATAAGTCTGTGGGCCCAATGCTACACTGTCATCAGAGGGCTAGACTAGTGGTGTGTGGCGAAAACGCTGTGTGGCTTTGGTGTATGGAAGTCTGGTGATGTGGCAATGGCTTACCGTTCTCCTTGAACCTTCACAATGCTTTATTGCTGCTTTATCCTTTAACACCAAGTGTTATGCAGATCTTACATAGCAATGACAGGATCATCAAATCCAGGAATACAGCTATGGGAATGTTTTAGTGAAATGGAGGGAAACAGTGGAACCCATTTTAAAAAATGTGTTTGTGAACGGGATTCCTACTAAGAACTTGGAACATGACCAAGTTGAGTTCTGTTCTAATACGATGTATCCTCTCCTGTCTTGTGTTCTACAGTCACATCATAGGGGAGTGCCCACAGCCACTTAACAATTGTGTGATGTCCTACACTTTGCTTGATTGTCCATTATCCTCCAGCAGCATGGTCAACATGTGAACACCCTATGCAATCACCATGACGCTGGGTTGAACCTGCAGTCGGGTTAGTTTGGCAGCAGATTACTTTATCTGATGTACCACAGAGCTATTTATGCCCTGGAGCTTTCTTAGGTTTTACTGACACTATTAATGAGCTCAATGCCTACTTAGTGAAATGCTGCAATTGCTGAAATTAGTGTGTATTTAAAGCTGACCAGAATGAAAATATGTCTCAAGCGCCCACCATATAGCCTACTGGAAAACTTTTCAGACTTGTAAAAACTATCCACCCATCTACCCGCAATACATATGATAGGCCTACATATTGAATAACTGTTCAACAGATGGCTCATCTGAGAGATCAAATTATGAAACTAAGGAAAGGCTACTATGCATTTAGCCTATTTTTGTCCCATCAGATAAGTATTTTGACAGTACCACAGTCCCCACATATACTCCCTATATCACGTAAGCTTTAAAAACGTTGCAACATGTTGACTTTGAAATACTTTGAAATGATAAAAAAATAAACAGATCAAAAACATTGGGATGTGACTTAGTAAGCAGCCCAAGCCCCAATCCTGAGCCCAGATCTCCCCCGTACAAGCTATGGTCTGTATCCTGTATGGGGCCTGTGCGTTTCCACCTCCTCTCTCAATGGCAGACCAGGGATTACAATCTAAATGTCTATTCCAGAAACCAGACTTCCATCATCCAGAAAATGATGTAAAAAACAGAAGGAGTTTTCCAGTCCAAAGGGAAATTAAGATAGACATGGATCCTGTAGCTCCTCCTGACGGAGCATCCAACACGTGGCTCTGCCAAGCTCCTCTCACAAACAATTTATCACAAACAAAAAAATCTAAATGCACAAAAACATCAAACTACCCTCAAAGGAAACAATATAAATAGCCAGAAATAAAACAATTTTAATGGGACAGATTGATTAAACTTCTTACTGCAGTGGGCTAAATCAGGGTCACACAGAGTGTTTCTTGGGAGTCTTAAACAAATCTATTTTGAAGTAAAAGTATACATCACACACATGGATATGGACTTAATAAAAGAAGACATGTCAGGTACAGAGTTTAAATGTATTACATTTTGAGTTTGCATCCCATTATTACACTTTATATCACAGAAGACAGAAATATAACAAACTGTTTGACATAGAAACACCGGATTTTCGGTGTTAAAAAAAACCTGTTTATTAAAAAAATCTTAATAACATTCCACCCATGAGGCCAATAGGTCATTTGACTGCAGGAAAGACCTACTCCTACCTGGATTGCAGATCACTTAGTTTCACTGGAGGTCTCTCTCTCGCTCTGTGTGGCTCCTATCCTCCAGTTCTCACTTGTTCCTTAGCTCAGCATTAAGGCACCATCCCCTATCCAACGGTGAATCCCCCAAATGACTTCCTTTACAGGTGTGAAGAAATGTAATCCTAAAATCCACCACGATGTCAATCCAAGTGTTGATAAAAAGTCCAAAGTGAGGTGAGCATCTGCTACAACCTCTTGGATGGGTAGATAAAGAGGGAGGAACTGACTGAAGTTGAAAGTGTAGGGTTTCACTAGTGGACGAGGTGGCTTGTACTGCTCTAGCTAGCTGTTCAGCTCACAGGCATAAAAACAACCCTGACAGGCCTGGCCAATTATAGACCAACTTTCTGGATATATTTTAGTCTCTTTTTTTTCTTCTTTATGGCTGCCGGAGCTGCGCCCATCTGAAGTGTTGCTGCCCTCAGAAACAGAATGCACACAGCTTCTCTCTCAGCCACCCCGCCTCCTCTGTCCATCCACTCCAACCCTTCAGCCATAACCCTGCCTCAGATATAGCCACAAAAGAGCTGCCCTAGGTGCAGCTGTGGTGACGGGCGCGTGGTGGCCGTGGTGGGATGGATCTACTCTAGCAGGGAACTTGCTGTATGGTGGTGAGGGTGTATTTGAGTCAGGAAAATGATTAGCATGTGCTTGAAGCTTTATGTGTCTTGTGCTCCTCCTTGTGCTTGTGCTAATCTGTCTCTTATGTAGTAGAATTGGACAGCAATTTTACATTCTGAAAAGTGCTAAATTATTTAAAACAACATAGGCAAATGTCTGTTAATCACATTGAGAAGTAATGTTTACTTGTCAGCCATGTTCCCTGCAGGAGGGGGAAAGAAAGGGGAAACAGTGGTCTTGTTCTCCAGTGTTTTGGTTTCTCTCTTTCCCTCTCTCTCTTAGTGAAGTTGCCAGATATCCTGTCAGAATGGCATGTCTCCCTTTCCCCAATAGCTCTCAGAACTCCTCTCCCTCCCCCAGTCCCCTCTGTGCTTTACACGTCTCTCAGGTTGAGGTGCCTTGTTTGAACTGGAAAGTGATTGATACTGGTAAGTGTATTCAAGTACACAACAGAGTCAACGTTAAAACAATGTTTTGTCCTGGTTGTGTGTTTGCTCAGGGGGAGTTGAGATATGTAAAAAAATATATAAAATAATAATGTTACGATTCACACATGGTTATAATAAAGGACAAATATAAGCATCCAACCAAAATGATTATTATTGTACGTCATTGACAAATACATACATTGGACATAATGGCTATACATTCTGAGATCCTATTTGTGATTAACTTTGCAGTCAGTCAATCAGGGAAAGTGAGTATAGGCCAGCCTAACTACGTGGTGTGAAACGGTCAGGAAGTCTGGTGGTCGGCTCATGGTCTGGGGCAGATGGACATTGCTGTGCTACTGGTGTCAGGCTGACTCATTGAGGGTTTTGGTCGTAGGTTCAATTTCCGCAGGGTTCACATATATATTCAAACAATTTATGAATTCACTGTCAGAATGCAGCAGTACTCAAGGCAGAAAGTAGTGTATTAGAAGCCTCTTGTGTTGCAAGTCTGTCAATGAGAGACTTGCCTAATACGACTCACTTGCTCGGATGTAGAATGGTTGTGATATGGTTTTGCATGTGTTATCTCACTGTCAGTTCATTTTGACATACCTGCGAAAACAATTGTACTTGAAATCTCACATATGTTTCAGGAGACTTCTTTTCTCTCTGATAAACATACAGTGCCTTGCGAAAGTATTCGGCCCCCTTGAACTTTGCAACCTTTTGCCACATTTCAGGCTTCAAACATAAAGATATAAAACTGTATTTTTTTGTGAAGAATCAACAACAAGTGGGACACAATCATGAAGTGGAACGACATTTATTGGATATTTCAAACTTTTTTAACAAATCAAAAACTGAAAAATTGGGCGTGCAAAATGATTCAGCCCCCTTAAGTTAATACTTTGTAGCGCCACCTTTTGCTGTAAGTCGCTTGGGGTATGTCTTTATCAGTTTTGCACATCGAGAGACTGAAATTTTTTCCCATTCCTCCTTGCAAAACAGCTCGAGCTCAGTGAGGTTGGATGGAGAGCATTTGTGAACAGCAGTTTTCAGTTCTTTCCACAAATTCTCGATTGGATTCAGGTCTGGACTTTGACTTGGCCATTCTAACACCTGGATATGTTTATTTTTGAACCATTCCATTGTAGATTTTGCTTTATGTTTTGGATCATTGTCTTGTTGGAAGACAAATCTCCGTCCCAGTCTCAGGTCTTTTGCAGACTCCATCAGGGTTTCTTCCAGAATGGTCCTGTATTTGGCTCCATCCATCTTCCCATCAATTTTAACCATCTTCCCTGTCCCTGCTGAAGAAAAGCAGGCCCAAATCATGATGCTGCCACCACCACGTTTGACAGTGGGGATGGTGTGTTCAGGGTGATGAGCTGTGTTGCTTTTACGCCAAACATAACGTTTTGCATTGTTGCCAAAAAGTTCAATTTTGGTTTCATCTGACCAGAGCACCTTCTTCCACATGTTTGGTGTGTCTCCCAGGTGGCTTGTGGCAAACTTTAAATTACACTTTTTATGGATATCTTTAAGAAATGGCTTTCTTCTTGCCACTCTTCCATAAAGGCCAGATTTGTGCAATATACGACTGATTGTTGTCCTATGGACAGAGTCTCCCACCTCAGCTGTAGATCTCTGCAGTTCATCCAGAGTGATCATGGGCCTCTTGGCTGCATCTCTGATCAGTCTTCTGCTTGTATGAGCTGAAAGTTTAGATGGACGGCCAGGTCTTGGTAGATTTGCAGTGGTCTGATACTCCTTCCATTTCAATATTATCGCTTGCACAGTGCTCCTTGGGATGTTTAAAGCTTGGGAAATCTTTTTGTATCCAAATCCGGCTTTAAACTTCTTCACAACAGTATCTCGGACCTGCCTGGTGTGTTCCTTGTTCTTCATGATGCTCTCTGCGCATGTAACGGACCTCTGAGACTATCACAGTGCAGGTGCATTTATACAGAGACTTGATTACACACAGGTGGATTGTATTTATCATCATTAGTCATTTAGGTCAACATTGGATCATTCAGAGATCCTCACTGAACTTCTGGAGAGAGTTTGCTGCACTGAAAGTAAAGGGGCTGAATAATTTTGCACGCCCAATTTTTCAGTTTTTGATTTGTTAAAAAAGTTTGAAATATCCAATAAATGTCGTTCCACTTCATGATTGTGTCCCACTTGTTGTTGATTCTTCACAAAAAATACAGTTTTATATCTTTATGTTTGAAGCCTGAAATGTGGCAAAAGGTCGCAAAGTTCAAGGGGGCCGAATACTTTCGCAAGGCACTGTATATTACATTAACTAAATCCCATTCCCATAACTACTGTCTGGAATGTCTACATCCACATTTAGGGAATAAATTGAAAACAAATGGTTCACCTCAAAACGTGGATGTCTAGACTAGAGTAACATCGTCTCTGTGAGTGTTTCACTTGTTACAGTGAGGGATGGCCGTTGTTCTGTTACCAAACACACATAGAGCTGTAATGCATGCTGATTGGAGGAAAAACATTGATTAAAGACATTCTTCTGAGATTGCATGTACTACAGGAATCTACTGCACGCCTGACGAAGTAGCTAAGGTGCAGAAAGATGACAGAATGAACTGAAGACCTAAATACACAGTACCCAAAGTGAGGGGTGGCTGTTTCAGAAAAGAAGGCATATTTCAAATCTCTTTATTTGCTGTTGCCAATCTTAACATACGATTACTGCTGCGGCTCTGTTTGTGAGCTCTGTTGCTACTCGATGCCATTGTTTGAACTAGATGGAGCTGTTAACAGTGGTCATAGATGAAGCCAATGTATCCATCTGATGAGACCTTGATAATAATCGCTGAATGCAGGTCAGTTTCACATAGCTTTACCAAGCTACTGGGACGCTCAAATATGATAATGTCATCCAAAATATGACATTGAATAGCCTATGTTAGGATATCTACAATGGTTAAATGTAATGTATTACGAGCATCATCTTTTTATAAAATAATAAATAAATATGTTTTTGGTCCATAATATACTTCTATATTTATCCTCTGTACAGTATACTGTACATACTGCCTGCCAGGGTACTTGGCATTGTAACTGGCTTGTTGCTTTGAATAGCAGATGCTGTGTGAAGTAAGATGCAGGGTCTTTTCTATCCTAATCTCCAGGTGATAAGCACATGTAAACACATGACTGAACACTGTCAAGTCTGTTTTCGCTACTTCCTGGTCTGGTCAAAAGGAGTCAGGGGTTAATAAGTCAAAGATCAGGGGTCAGAGGTCAAAGGACAGCATCCTGGCGATTTCTCTCTGCCATTCTTCGGACACTTTTAGCGGATTCTCCGGTGATTCCGGCCTGACGTTCTTCCTGGAAGCCTTCTCCAGTATGTGACTGGCCTGCTTCAGGGCTTTCTCAGAGCCTCCTCTGTATTCTCTGCCCTCAGGGCTTTTCCTTGCTGGACACCTTGGGCCAGGTTGGCCTCTTCCCCAGGTAATCCTACTGTTGACATGTTAGATTTGCTCTGATCCTCTTCGAGGTGCTCTGCCCTCCTGAGACGCAGCCTCCTCCCACCGGTATCCTGCTGGAATGTGCCGGCCACTTGGCATGAGCTCTCCTCGCCATGTGGTGCTACCACCTGCTGGACCTGAGCTTTGGCACTGGTGGGGAGAGAGGAAGAGGGAGAGGCTGGTTTGCTGATAGGGGGAGGAGGAGGGCCGTTAACGTTAATACCAGCATCTTCCGAGAGCCTGTCTCCTGTCTGTCTCTGGATTTGGTTGGCACGGGCTAGCTGCGCTCTCCTAACCTTCTGATGTCGCTGGACCCTGGGTACTGTTTCATTCAGAGGTAAGGGATGTGGGGCTGGGGTGGAGACACACTCTGCCGTACCTTTAACCAGTCCTAGTCCCTCTCCTCTCACCCCACAATCCTTCACCTTCCTGGAGCAGGGTTGGTCGCCCACCGTCGTGTCCAGCTTATGGGCAGCAGCCTTGGCCTCCAGCCCAATCCCCTTAATCTTCTGTCTCTGTGCCTTCTGTACCTCACTGGGCAGCTCCAGAGGTGCCAGCTTCAGAGGCCGCCGCGGGGGCAGGTTCTTCCCCTCCTTCTCCTGGGACGAGCCAGGCAGGGGAGACCTGGACCTGAAGGAAGGAAGGAAGGAAGGAAGGAAGGAAGGAAGGAAGGAAGGAAGGAAGGAAGGAAGGAAGGAAGGAAGGAAGGAAGGAAGGAACAAACAAACAAACAAACAAACAAACAAACAAACAAATTAACGATTGCATGAATGAATTAACAAATGTTTACATAATACATACCTGACCAGGAGCAAGGAGTCCCTTTGGGTGGCAGGGCCCTCCTGGCCTGGCGTGGGCAGCATGGCAGACTCTGGCATAAGCCGACCCACCATCACCACCACTTCCTCCTCTTCCCCTCCCTGTGTGGCTGACAGATGGAGGACAGGTGTTTTGGAATCACAGACGTTTTTAGGCGCCAGCAGGTGCTTCTGGCCGATGAGATGCATAATGCTATTTTTAGCCTGAGAGGTCAGCAGGTCTTCTGGTCGGGGCAAGCCCTGCAACAAAACACACATCACTCACAAATTAGAATGACTTACTCAATTACATTACATGACTATCTAACACAGCCTATCAACACTGAAAATCCTTCAGATTAAATTATAGCAAAGTATTGAATACTTATAAAGTAGACCTGTCAATACTAAATACTGTATGCTCAAGAAGGTATTGACGAACGGTTTCCTTTGTAATCTCGTTGAATATGTCTTGTTGAGTCTGACATTCCACTGCAGATTTCAAAAACATTGGCATAGTAATGGATCATTTATAATTCAATGATTTTTCTATAGAAAACCTTGAAATCAATAATGAAACATCTTCCTTGAGATTGTTTTCCACAGATCTCAATATTCTCGTCGGTTTTATGAGGAGCATTTTCTTTTCTTTGTGACTTCTAAGTTCATAAAGACTGTTAAAGTATAGCACACAAATACTTTAACAGTCTGTACTCAGTGGTCTATTATGTCGAACGTTAAACAGATTCATCAGAAAACTAATCAGAATAGCAATTTCCTGAAGAGGACAGTAGTTCACCAAACCTAGTTCACAGCTCTCCTGTGTAGCCAATCATTTTTTTCTCTTCTACATATTCTTGTGAAAAGGTTATAGACTGCATATAACCAGCAATGTCAGAAACATTCACTGCATGCTCACACTAATAGGCATCATACAGTGTCCTACTGCCAATGCACTGCTCTTTCCATGACATAGACTGACCAGGTGAATCCAGGTGAAAGCTATGATCCCTTATTGATGGCACTTGTTAAATCCACCTCAATCAGTGTAGATGAAGGGGAGGAGATACGTTAAAGAATCATTTTTAAGCCTTGATACAATTGAGACATGGATTGTGTATGTGTGCCATTCAGAGGGTGAATGGGCAAGACAAAATATTTAAGTGCCTTTGAACGGGGTATGGTAGTAGTTGCCGGGTGCATCGGTTTGTGCGCAGCTGGGTTTTTCACACTCAACTGTTTCCTGTGTATATCAAGAATGGTCCCCCTCCCAAAGGACACCCAACCAACGTGACACAACTGTGGGAAACATTGGTGTCAACATGGGCCAGAATCCCTGTGTAATGCCTTCAACACCTTGTAGAGTCCATGTCCCGATTAATTGTGCTAAGTTGCTGGATATTGGTGGGAACTGGAAAACGCTGTCACACATGTCGATTCAGAGCATCCCAAACATGCTCGATAGGTGACATATTTGGTGAGTATGCAGGGCATGGAAGAACTGGGACATTTTCAGCTTATAGGTACAGATCCTTGAGACATGGGGCCGTGCATTATCATGCTGGAACATGAGGTGATGGCGGCGGATCAATGGCACGACAATGGGCCTCAGGATCTCGTCACGGTATCTCTGTGGATTCAAATTGCCATTGATAAAATGCAATTGTGTTCATTGTTCGCAGCTCATGGCTGTCCATACCATAACCTCACCACCACCATGGGGCACTCTGTTCACAACGTTGACATCAGCAAACCGCTTGCTAACATGATGCCATATACGTGGTCTGCGGTTGTGAGGCCCATTGGACTTACTGCCAAATTCTCTAAAACAACATTGGAGGTGGCTTATGGTAGAGAAATTAACATTAAATTATATGGCAACGGCTCTGGTTAACATTCCTGCAGTCATCATGCCAATTGCATTCTCCCTCAAAACTTGAGGCATCTATGGCATTGTGTTGTGTGACAAAACTGCACATTTTAGAGTGGTCTTTTATTATCCCCAGCACAAGGTGCAACTGTGTAAATATCATGCTGTTTAATCGGCTTCTTGATACGCCACACCTGTCAATTGGATGGATTATCTTGGCAAATGAGAAATGCTCACTAACAGGGATGTAAACAAAGTAGTGCACACAATTTGAGAGAAATACGCTTTTTGTATGCATGGAACATTTCTGGGATCTTTTTCAGCTCATGAAACATGAGACCATCACTTTACATGTTGCGATTCTTTTTTTGTTCAGTGTATACATACACCCAATAAGATACAACACAACTAAGGGGATAGGTAGGTGATGATGATGATATAGAGCTATAATACTCACAGGTTTGGCAAATTCCTCTTGCTTGAGTTGTTGCCGAATCATTTCTTCTCTGAGAGAGCCCATGAATAAAGGCTGTTGTTGTGCTGTGTATAGCACTGGGTTGAAGGCAGGGGATGGGAGGACACTACAGTAAAAGGCAAGGAAGGTAGGTTTTAGTTGCCTGCTGACTGGCTTTGAGGTCATTAGGAGGATTAGGGTCAGCAGGCAGCAGGGCCATCTGTAATGATCCCAAATCAAGCTCAGGGACACCTGGAGAGAACCATGACTCCAAATGGTAGTGTTTTCATACAGGGTCAGGGTGATGGTACTGGACAGCAGCTTGCCAGACAGCCTGGGGACTGGTACTGGTTTCATCCTCGAAAACCATGACTCCACATATAGCAGACCAGGGTAGTGTGCACAAATGCAGGGTAGTTATCAGGTACTGTTTTCATTCTTTATTAATGACTGTAGCCTATTGACTAGAAAACGTCATGAGAACAATGGTATTTTGTTAAAATCTCATTTAGGAGTGAATCATAATGAATGGGGACTGGTGGTTTTGTATTGTGACCACTAGATGCCGCCACAGGACACTGAACTCTGTATCAACTGTGGACGTTTTAGTGTGTGGTCATCTCACAGCGTCACTGGATAGAAGTCAAGTAGTAATTCTAGAGATATGGAATTTGGAGGACTCCTGAGGAAGCTAGGGATGTGTACCTGATCTTGTCTGTCGAAATATCAAAATAGCTTAGGGCTTGATTCAATCTATATCGCTGAAGTTCAGCGTTATAGCGCTTGAAATGTAATGGTAATTTTCCGATTGAGCCGACATATGCAGAGTTTACCAAGAATGCAGTGTCTGCGAATGCGGGAACGTTGCCTTTACATTTCAATCACGCTGTAACACGGAACTTCAGTGCTACCGATTGAATCGAGCCCTTACTTAATTTCTACATAGACTGATAGAGAATGACCCGTTTGCTAGCTGGCAGCAGGGTATGGTATATTGTATGTGCCACTATGCATGGGAGTAATATAGGCTCGAATAACAAAAGTGACTGTGATCTTGGTGTGATCGGTAGCCTATTGCATATGCCATGCCCTACTCACATTCCACTCGTGTAAATCTATTTGAACAGGTTAGATTAGACGTGAGACTCTAGTGTGCTGCCCGCAGGAGTTCCTGTATCTCTACATCAGTCTCAAACAGCAGCAAGTTTGTACACTATTTACCTCCAGTTTACCCAACTGCTTCTTTTATTCATTGTCAACAAGGTGGTGTAGATTTTTGCTGGGGCTTAGGCACCGGTGGGCGCAGGCCCTCCCACTGGGGAGCCAGGCCCACCCTATCAGAATGTGCATTATTTGTCTTTTTACCTAAGCACAGTACATGAAATGAGGAGGAGCTCAGCGGAACTGAGTACCAGCACTAAATATTTTCTTCTGCTTGAGTTCCTTCACTTCCTTTAGAATATCAGCTCAAAAGTATTGAGGAGTTCCTGCACCTGAATATCAACAGTACCCACAATGAGTACTGACATCTATTTTAGTCCAAGTCAAGCACTGGCCTGAACATGCATACACCATCAGATTGAATGCATAGTGGGCGGGACAACAAAGGGGAAATGTGCCAAACGTGAAGGATACCATCCCACAGTTGTGTCAAGTTGGCTGGATGTGCTTTGGTTGGTGGACCATTCTTGATATACACAGGAAACTGTTGAGCATGAAAAACCCAGCAGCGTTGCAGTTCTTGACACAAACAGGTGCGCTGGCACCTACTACCATATCCCGTTCAAAGGCACCTAAATATTTTGTCTTGCCCATTCACACTCTGAATGCCACTCATTCACAATCCATGTCGCAATTTTCAAAAGGCTTAAAAAGCCTTCTTTAACCTGACTCCTCCCCTTCATCTACACTGATTGACGTGGATTTAACAAGTGACATCAATAAGGGATCATAACTTACACCTGGATTCACCTGGTCAGTCTATGTCACGCCTGGGCAATTATTTTCCATGGAGGGCCACATGAGAATATATTTTTGCCATCGCGGGCCAGAATCATATTACAGGATTATACATCATGTGTATGACCGTGTTGACAGATATATCTACTGTAAATCACATCCAGATGTGCTACTTTTTTTATGCACAGAAATAAACCACATCCATGTTCTCCTTTTGGTAAGTATTTTCCTTGTTTAACATGTAATAAACTACACAGAGGGAAAAGTACACTGTACATAGACTCCATGTCCTGGAAAGAGCAGGTGTACAATCAATAGTAATAATAATAATCATACATTTTATTTGGCAGATGCCTTTCAGGACACAAGGACATTGAACATAACATCTAGCGCTGTACATTACATCTATTTCATTTAAGCCTACGTAATGAATTTGAATTACACTTGATTATTTACCAGGAAAAAAACAATATACTGTTAACAAATTGCTTAGCAATTTAAAGTAATAAGGGGGTTCTGGTACGTGTCACTTCGCACTGATACCATGTGTAGTAAACCGTAGCTATCGCTGTGTAGGCTAGGTTACACTGTGTAGGCTACTCACCGTTATCTACTGTAGCTAGCTAAGGCTCACTAGTCAACTTGGCTAGCTAAAACAAGCCAAATGGCCAAACAAAGCTCACTGTTACATTTTTTTCAAGAGACCGTGAATGGAAGAGGGTGTTGGGAGTATTTGCCAAGATTTTCGATATCAGTGAGAGATCTTGTGATCTTCCAAAAATGACAAAAAATTAATCCATGCTTTTGTCAAGGGCTTCTAAATACGGCTGTATTGATCTAATCCAGGACCTTTAAAGGGGTTTCCCAAAGCATTACTGTTCAAAGACAATTCCTGCACTACAACAATGTTTTTATTCAACACAACGAAGGGCCTCCAGTCCCCCTCTATATTAATTAGTGATTGTATTGATCTAATCCAGGACCTTTTAAAGGGGTTTCAATATGTTCAAAGACAATGATCTGCACTACAACAATGTTTTTATTCAACACTTAGAGATCATGAAACTGCTTCTCCACTTCGACCATCAATCCAGGGAAAGTTATTTCAATTCATGCTTCGACGTGCCTTGCAGGTAATAGGGAACAACAACCTGGCCTATTACCAGTGTTATCATGTAGCCTATCTTGAGCCTTATATATAACTTTGCCATGTGCTTCTCCACCCATTCACTATAGGCCCAATACGTATACGTTTCTGATCATTTAATTGATATCACACAATACATTGTAGGCACATTTTTAAAAATGTTTTTTTTACCTGTATTTAACTAGGCAAGTCAGTTAAGAACATTAAGAACAAATTCTTACTTTCAATGACGGCCTAGTAACAGTGGGTTAACTGCCTTGTTCAGGGGCAGAGCGACAGATTTGAACCTTGTCAGCTCTGGGATTCAATCTTGCAACCTTTCAGTTACTAGTCAAACGCTCTAACCACTAGGCAGAGAATTCACTCAGTTTGCATTTTGACTCATAAAGTGATCTCGATTAAGAAAAGGTGGGCGACCACTGTTTTTGTCTGTGTAGGCTATGGGTGCCTACTGGGATTATTACTGTTATATCAGGGCATTATGTTCTAGTCTCATAATCTATTCATTATAGGCCTACTGTTTATTTTGTGTAGGTCTTTGTGAGTCACGTGTTAAATGCATGAGTCATGGATTTATGTAGGCCAACGAGACCATTTGGTCTGTAATGTGAAATCCCATGTTAGTTGTGTGCGATCGATTACAGTAGGGCATAGGGTAGGCTATGCTTTTATCATCATTTAATGATGATTTGTTGGCTCTTCCATCAACTGATTTCCACAGGATTTAGGTTTTCATGAATTCTCACATCATGGTGGTTTTCAGACAGCTGGTTTTCTTTCAGGCAGTTTTGTTCCCAAACCTTCTCATTCATGTGCCATACACATCTTCCATCTTCCCAGTTAGTCATTCATGTATTCACTAACTTCCCAAACAATCCTACATAAAATAACAATAGTTTCTGTCGCACCATCAGCACCTGCTTGCTGATATATAAAAGCCCTCCTCCGTCCACCCAGAGGAAACATGGCTCTGCTTAGATGATTATTTGAGCTGTGGTGAAATTACAGGCTTAATGTTGAACGGAGAGCACCAACACGAACGCCACCACCCCTCTAGGCTTTGAACAGAGGGCCACGACGCAATGACACTCCAACGCCCTTCCTTCCAGGCTGTTCTTATTGTCCTCCTCCATCCCTGACGTCTGTGGCTCTGGCAGTGTAATTAGCATGGTGTGGGATGAGGAGGAAGACACAATAAGAACAGGGGTTGGATAAATAGGACTGCAGTGATCACCACGCTCTGCTCTGCAGAGATCCCACCTACTGAAAAAGGGCAGGGGAGCATCCAGCGGCAGAACACACAAGCCTTCATGAGGCGTGTCATTTTTCTGTCTGTCAGCGTCCTCTTTCCGGCACCCCTCTCCTGCATGTCTATACCCAGACTTTGGCTTAGTGGGCTAATGTGCCCTTCTAGTGTGCAGGAGACCTGGGCTTGAACACCTTGTGTAAAACCACACACACACACAGTACAGTAGACATCCATACGCATCTTCCCCAGGCATTGACAGCTATTTCCAGATATAGACTTTGAGTGAAATGTACAGCCTATATCTGCCTGTCTCTATTATTACACACATACCTTCACTTAGTCAATATGGCTTCTCAGTGGATCACTGTGGTTCTTTCGCATTTCACACCAAGCTTGTGGAACTTCGTTGCTGATTTCTTTATTTGTAATAAGGTGACTTTCTCAGTACTTTTCTCAATCTCCTCTACACCCATACATTGTATTAGACATGTATCGGCCTCCTGTGGTATTTCAGCACAGCAGTCCATCTCTGTAGGTTTCGGAGTGAATTAAAGTACATTCGATATGTGTCTTGTCTGGTGCTTTAATTACAAGCACACACAGGTTTATTCCAGTTAGTCTTTATGATCACAGAAAGAGTGATAGAGACTTAACTAAGTCAGTGAGTAAGAGCCTCGCTGCTACGTTGTATAATGATTGGAGACAGACGCAGGAATACGTAATAGGGTTTTTTATAAACAACTGTACAATAGCACCTAGCATGGAAGCCAATACAACAGCATTGGTACTCACAAGACCAACGGACATGGTAACAATAGCCGACAAGGACAATAGGGAACAGAAGGCACAGATATACACATACAAATCAGAGGAAATGGGAACCAGGTGTGCGTAATGAGACAAGACAGTCTGGGGTTGGTGGTAATGAATCCAGTTCAGTGACACCTAGAATGCCGGTGACGTTTATCTCCGGAGCTGGTGAACGGAGTAGGCAGCAGTACCAGGGGAATCCGTGACACTCACTTACATTAAGATCTTGCATCTTACCTGGGTTGGAGCAGGATAATTCCCTGGCTTGTCACCGTCGCCTATTTGTGGATAGAGGGCAGGTCGGAGAGAAATGACCCCTTTCTCCACAATAGGAGCAGAGGCCCAGATTCCTCCTTCTCCTACGCTCTGCCTCGGGCAAATGTGCAGAGCCCACCTCCATCGGCTCTGGCACAGAGAAGGTGTAGCCACGGGCTCCAGATTCCGTGCAGGTCTTCATCTGGACCACAGGAGGTTGTCCAAATGAATCGCCATGCTGATGAGCTGGTCGAGTGACAGGTTGTCATCACGGCAGGCTAACTCCATCTCTACCTCCTTCCGCAGTCCGCTGTGGAACACGGTGACCAGAACCGACTCGTTCCCTCCGGTGGAGGCCGCGATGGTCCAGAATTCCAGGGTGAACTCCGAGGCGGTCCTAGATCCCTGGCGTAGTCGGAGTACGCGCTCACACCCCTCTCGGCCCTCCACAGGATGATCAAACACAGAGAGGAAGAGGAGGATGTAGCGCTCGAAGGACTCGCCCTCTGGTCCACCTGTATCCCAGACCTCGGCACCCCAGTCCAGGGCCCGTCCGGTCAGTGCCTAGATGTCGGTGGCAACCCTGTCTCTCCCGGAGACAGCCTCGGCGTAGCGAGCGAGGTACAGGTCGCATTTCAGAAGGAATCCCTTGCATCTCGCTGGCACGCCGTCAAAGCGCTCCGGGAGGGACAGGGGTATTCCGCGGACCGGCTCAGATGGGACAGAGGCATGTAGTGGTGTGGGGGCTGGTACCGGAACTGGTGCTGGAGACTGGAGGGACTGCACATTTCTCTCCAAATGCTGGATGTTTGCCAATACGCTGTCCATGGCGCTGCCGAGTCGGGAGACACAGTCCTTGTAATGCTGGACTGTCTCTACGATGGTCCACAGCTCTGTCTTTCCTGCTGTCTCCATTTAGGGGTCGGTTATTGTATAATGAATGGAGACAGGCGCAGGAATACGTAATAGGGGGTTTTATTTTCTCCAACGAAAGTGCAAAGTGTAAACCTCTAAATAATACACAGGACGAGACCCGTAAAACAAGCTCACAATAACACGTAGCATGGAAGCCGATACAACAGCACTGGGACTCACAAGACCAACGGACATGGTAACAATAATCTACAAGGACAATGGGGAACAGAGGGCACATATACACACATACTAATCAGGGGGAATAGGAACCAGGTGTGCGTAATGAGACGAGACTGTCCAGGGTTGGTGGTAATGAATCCAGTTCAGTGACACCTGGAACGTAGACCACCAGAGCTGGTGAATGGGATGAGCAGCAGGACCAGGGGGATCCGGCACACTCCCTCACATTTTTATCCTCTCTGGGACGGTTGCCTCTAGATCATTCTGAATCGGAATGTAGAATTAGATCTGATTTGTCTTGAAGTGTCTTGTGTTTTGATCAGTTTAGACGTCGGTGGTCACTCTCTCCGGGCTAGATATGTTCTCTCTCTTCACATGTTCTTAAGCCAACACTAAAATGACTTTTTAAGCCCCATCGTGTATCTGGAAGCCTTGAGCAAATATGAGCTTCAGTTTGGGTTTGAGCGTCAAATTAGATGCCAGTCATATCCCTTCTGGAGGGTGATTCTTAATAAATGCACTATAGTCATGAATTCATAACTTCTTCTTGGAGTAAAAACTTAATTTCCCCAACAGGTAAGGTTTTGAACTCAATCTTTTAACTGCAATAGTGAATATCTTGGTAAGGAATGAATTTGAAAATGTATGTGTTTATATACTGCTTCTTGTTTTATCTTAGCAGCGTAGTCTTCATACAATGTAGTCTGTCATGGGGTGAATAGTGAATACTGTACTTGGCTACTGTTTGTCAGTGGGATGTGGCGACTGTGTTGGGAGCTGACCAATACAGCAGTGTTACAGTCGTGTTATAGTGGGGTTACATTAGTGTGACCAATACAGTCGTGTTATAGTGGGGTTATATTAGTGTGACCAATACAGTCGTGTTACAGTCGTGTTATAGTGGGGTTACATTAGTGTGACCAATACAGTAGTGTTATAGTGGGGTTATATTAGTGTGACCAATACAGCAGTGTTACAGTCGTGTTATAGTGGGGTTACATTAGTGTGACCAATACAGTAGTGTTACAGTGGGGTTACATTAGTGTGACCAATACAGTAGTGTTATAGTGGGGTTACATTAGTGTGACCAATACAGTAGTGTTATAGTGGGGTTACATTAGTGTGACCAATACAGTAGTGTTATAGTGGGGTTACATTAGTGTGACCAATACAGTCGTGTTATAGTGGGGTTACATTAGTGTGACCAATACAGTAGTGTTACAGTCGTGTTATAGTGGGGTTACATTAGTGTGACCAATACAGTCGTGTTATAGTGGGGTTACATTAGTGTGACCAATACAGCAGTGTTACAGTCGTGTTATAGTGGGGTTACATTAGTGTGACCAATACAGTAGTGTTACAGTCGTGTTATAGTGGGGTTACATTAGTGTGACCAATACAGTCGTGTTATAGTGGGGTTACATTAGTGTGACCAATACAGTAGTGTTACAGTCGTGTTATAGTGGGGTTACATTAGTGTGACCAATACAGTAGTGTTACAGTCGTGTTATAGTGGGGTTACATTAGTGTGACCAATACAGTAGTGTTACAGTCGTGTTATAGTGGGGTTACATTAGTGTGACCAATACAGTCGTGTTATAGTCGTGTTATAGTGGGGTTACATTAGTGTGACCAATACAGTAGTGTTACAGTCGTGTTATAGTGGGGTTACATTAGTGTGACCAATACAGTAGTGTTACAGTCGTGTTATAGTGGGGTTACATTAGTGTGACCAATACAGTCGTGTTATAGTGGGGTTACATTAGTGTGACCAATACAGTAGTGTTACAGTCGTGTTATAGTGGGGTTACATTAGTGTGACCAATACAGTAGTGTTACAGTCGTGTTATAGTGGGGTTACATTAGTGTGACCAATACAGTCGTGTTACAGTGGGGTTACATTAGTGTGACCAATATAGTAGTGTTACAGTTGTGTTATAGTGGGGTTACATTAGTGTGACCAATACAGTAGTGTTATAGTGGGGTTACATTAGTGTGACCAATATAGTAGTGTTACAGTCGTGTTATAGTGGGGTTACATTAGTGTGACCAATACAGTAGTGTTATAGTGGGGTTACATTAGTGTGACCAATACAGTCGTGTTATAGTGGGGTTACATTAGTGTGACCAATATAGTAGTGTTACAGTTGTGTTATAGTGGGGTTACATTAGTGTGACCAATACAGTAGTGTTATAGTGGGGTTACATTATTGTGACCAATACAGTAGTGTTACAGTCGTGTTATAGTGGGGTTACATTAGTGTGACCAATACAGTAGTGTTACAGTCGTGTTATAGTGGGGTTACATTAGTGTGACCAATACAGTAGTGTTACAGTCGTGTTATAGTGGGGTTACATTAGTGTGACCAATACAGTCGTGTTATAGTGGGGTTACATTAGTGTGACCAATATAGTAGTGTTACAGTTGTGTTATAGTGGGGTTACATTAGTGTGACCAATACAGTCGTGTTATAGTGGGGTTACATTAGTGTGACCAATATAGTAGTGTTACAGTTGTGTTATAGTGGGGTTACATTAGTGTGACCAATACAGTAGTGTTATAGTGGGGTTACATTAGTGTGACCAATACAGTGGTGTTATAGTGGGGTTACATTAGTGTGACCATTACAGTAGTGTTATATTCGTGTTATAGTGGGGTTACATTAGTGTGACCAATACAGTAGTGTTACAGTCGTGTTATAGTGGGGTTACATTAGTGTGACCAATATAGTAGTGTTACAGTCGTGTTATAGTGGGGTTACATTAGTGTGACCAATACAGTAGTGTTATAGTGGGGTTACATTAGTGTGACCAATACAGTAGTGTTACAGTCGTGTTATAGTGGGGTTACATTAGTGTGACCAATACAGTCGTGTTATAGTGGGGTTACATTAGTGTGACCAATACAGTAGTGTTACAGTATAGTGGGGTTACATTAGTGTGACCAATACAGTAGTGTTATAGTGGGGTTACATTAGTGTGACCAATACAGTAGTGTTATAGTGGGGTTACATTAGTGTGACCAATACAGTAGTGTTATAGTGGGGTTACATTAGTGTGACCAATACAGTAGTGTTATAGTGGGGTTACATTAGTGTGACCAATACAGTCGTGTTATAGTGGGGTTACATTAGTGTGACCAATACAGTAGTGTTATAGTGGGGTTACATTAGTGTGACCAATACAGTCGTGTTATAGTGGGGTTATATTAGTGTGACCAATACAGTAGTGTTACAGTCGTGTTATAGTGGGGTTACATTAGTGTGACCAATACAGTAGTGTTATAGTGGGGTTACATTAGTGTGACCAATACAGCAGTGTTACAGTCGTGTTATAGTGGGGTTACATTAGTGTGACCAATACAGTAGTGTTGTAGTGGGGTTATATTAGTGTGACCAATACAGTAGTGTTATAGTGGGGTTACATTAGTGTGACCAATACAGTAGTGTTGTAGTGTTATAGGGGGGTTACATTAGTGTGACCAATACAGTAGTGTTATAGTGGGGTTACATTAGTGTGACCAATACAGTCGTGTTATAGTGGGGTTACATTAGTGTGACCAATACAGTCGTGTTATAGTGGGGTTACATTAGTGTGACCAATACAGTCGTGTTATAGTGGGGTTACATTAGTGTGA
Organism: Oncorhynchus tshawytscha; assembly: GCF_018296145.1. Lineage (NCBI taxonomy): Eukaryota > Metazoa > Chordata > Actinopteri > Salmoniformes > Salmonidae > Oncorhynchus > Oncorhynchus tshawytscha. The sequence goes on from NC_056459.1 coordinate 14,292,395, forward strand.
CCAATACAGTAGTGTTACAGTCGTGTTATAGTGGGGTTACATTAGTGTGACCAATACAGTAGTGTTATAGTGGGGTTACATTAGTGTGACCAATACAGTCGTGTTATAGTGGGGTTACATTAGTGTGACCAATACAGTAGTGTTATAGTGGGGTTACATTAGTGTGACCAATACAGTAGTGTTATAGTGGGGTTACATTAGTGTGACCAATACAGTCGTGTTATAGTGGGGTTACATTAGTGTGACCAATACAGTAGTGTTACAGTCGTGTTATAGTGGGGTTACATTAGTGTGACCAATACAGTAGTGTTATAGTGGGGTTACATTAGTGTGACCAATACAGTCGTGTTATAGTGGGGTTACATTAGTGTGACCAATACAGTCGTGTTATAGTGGGGTTACATTAGTGTGACCAATACAGTGTTATAGTGTTTACATAGTGGGGTTACATTAGTGTGACCAATACAGTAGTGTTATAGTGGGGTTACATTAGTGTGACCAATACAGTAGTGTTACAGTCGTGTTATAGTGGGGTTACATTAGTGTGACCAATACAGTAGTGTTATAGTGGGGTTACATTAGTGTGACCAATACAGTCGTGTTATAGTGGGGTTACATTAGTGTGACCAATACAGTAGTGTTATAGTGGGTGTTACATTAGTGTGACCAATACAGTAGTGTCATAGTGGGGTTACATTAGTGTGACCAATACTGTAGTGTTACAGTCGTGTTATAGTGGGGTTACATTAGTGTGACCAATACAGTAGTTTTACAGTCGTGTTATAGTGGGGTTACATTAGTGTGACCAATACAGTAGTGTTATAGTGGGGTTACATTAGTGTGACCAATACAGTAGTGTTATAGTGGGGTTACATTAGTGTGACATTAGTGTGTTATAGTGGGGTTACATTAGTGTGACCAATACAGTCGTGTTATAGTGGGGTTACATTAGTGTGACCAATACAGTCGTGTTATAGTGGGGTTACATTAGTGTGACCAATAGTGTGTTATAGTGGGGTTACATTAGTGTGACCAATACAGTAGTGTTATAGTGGGGTTACATTAGTGTGACCAATACAGTAGTGTTACAGTCGTGTTATAGTGGGGTTACATTAGTGTGACCAATACAGTAGTGTTACAGTCGTGTTATAGTGGGGTTACATTAGTGTGACCAATACAGTAGTGTTATAGTGGGGTTACATTAGTGTGACCAATACAGTAGTGTTTTGTGGGGTTACATTAGTGTGACCAATACAGTCGTGTTATAGTGGGGTTACATTAGTGTGACCAATACAGTGGGGTTACATTAGTTATAGTGGGGTTACAGTAGGTTACATTAGTGACCAATACAGTAGTGTTATAGTGGGGTTACATTAGTGTGACCAATACAGTAGTGTTACAGTCGTGTTATAGTGGGGTTACATTAGTGTGACCAATACAGTAGTGTTACAGTCGTGTTATAGTGGGGTTACATTAGTGTGACCAATACAGTAGTGTTATAGTGGGGTTACATTAGTGTGACCAATACAGTAGTGTTATAGTGGGGTTACATTAGTGTGACCAATACAGTCGTGTTATAGTGGGGTTACATTAGTGTGACCAATACAGTCGTGTTATAGTGGGGTTACATTAGTGTGACCAATACAGTAGTGTTATAGTGGGGTTACATTAGTGTGACCAATACAGTAGTGTTATAGTGGGGTTACATTAGTGTGACCAATACAGTCGTGTTATAGTGGGGTTACATTAGTGTGACCAATACAGTAGTGTTATAGTGGGGTTACATTAGTGTGACCAATACAGTAGTGTTATAGTGGGGTTACATTAGTGTGACCAATACAGTCGTGTTATAGTGGGGTTACATTAGTGTGACCAATACAGTAGTGTTACAGTCGTGTTATAGTGGGGTTACATTAGTGTGACCAATACAGTAGTGTTATAGTGGGGTTACATTAGTGTGACCAATACAGTAGTGTTACATAGTGGGGTTACATTAGTGTGACCAATACAGTGTGTTATAGTGGGGTTACATTAGTGTGACCAATACAGTAGTGTTATAGTGGGGTTACATTAGTGTGACCAATACAGTAGTGTTATAGTGGGGTTACATTAGTGTGACCAATACAGTAGTGTTACAGTATAGTGGGGTTACATTAGTGTGACCAATACAGTAGTGTTACAGTGGGGTTACATTAGTGTTACATTAGTGTGACCAATACAGTAGTGTTATAGTGGGGTTACATTAGTGTGACCAATACAGTCGTGTTATAGTGGGGTTACATTAGTGTGACCAATACAGTAGTGTTATAGTGGGGTTACATTAGTGTGACCAATACAGTAGTGTCATAGTGGGGTTACATTAGTGTGACCAATACTGTAGTGTTACAGTCGTGTTATAGTGGGGTTACATTAGTGTGACCAATACAGTAGTTTTACAGTCGTGTGACCAATATAGTGGGGTTACATTAGTGTGACCAATACAGTAGTGTTATAGTGGGGTTACATTAGTGTGACCAATACAGTAGTGTTATAGTGGGGTTACATTAGTGTGACCAATACAGTAGTGTTATAGTGGGGTTACATTAGTGTGACCAATACAGTAGTGTTATAGTGGGGTTACATTAGTGTGACCAATACAGTCGTGTTATAGTGGGGTTACATTAGTGTGACCAATACAGTAGTGTTATAGTGGGGTTACATTAGTGTGACCAATACAGTAGTGTTACAGTCGTGTTATAGTGGGGTTACATTAGTGTGACCAATACAGCAGTGTTACAGTCGTGTTATAGTGGGTTACATTAGTGTGACCAATACAGTAGTGTTATAGTGGGGTTACATTAGTGTGACCAATACAGTAGTGTTACCAATACAGTATAGTGGGGTTACATTAGTGTGACCAATACAGTCGTGTTATAGTGGGGTTACATTAGTGTTACAGTCGTGTTATAGTGGGGTTACATTAGTGTGACCAATACAGTCAGTGTTATAGTGGGGTTACATTAGTGTGACCAATACAGTAGTGTTACAGTATAGTGGGGTTACATTAGTGTGACCAATACAGTAGTGTTACAGTGTGTTATAGTGGGGTTACATTAGTGTGACCAATACAGTAGTGTTATAGTGGGGGGTTACATTAGTGTGACCAATACAGTAGTGTTATAGTGGGGTTACATTAGTGTGACCAATACAGTCGTGTTATAGTGGGGTTACATTAGTGTGACCAATACAGTCGTGTTATAGTGGGGTTACATTAGTGTGACCAATACAGTAGTGTTATAGTGGGGTTACATTAGTGTGACCAATACAGTAGTGTTATAGTGGGGTTACATTAGTGTGACCAATACAGTAGTGTTACAGTCGTGTTATAGTGGGGTTACATTAGTGTGACCAATACAGTAGTGTTATAGTGGGGTTACATTAGTGTGACCAATACAGTAGTGTTATAGTGGGGTTACATTAGTGTGACCAATACAGTAGTGTTATAGTGGGGTTACATTAGTGTGACCAATACAGTAGTGTTATAGTGGGGTTACATTAGTGTGACCAATACAGTAGTGTTACAGTCGTGTTATAGTGGGGTTACATTAGTGTGACCAATACAGTAGTTTTACAGTCGTGCTATAGTGGGGTTACATTAGTGTGACCAATACAGTAGTGTTATAGTGGGGTTACATTAGTGTGACCAATACAGTCGTGTTATAGTGGGGTTATATTAGTGTGACCAATACAGTAGTGTTACAGTCGTGTTATAGTGGGGTTACATTAGTGTGACCAATACAGTAGTGTTACAGTCGTGTTATAGTGGGGTTACATTAGTGTGACCAATACAGTAGTGTTATAGTGGGGTTACATTAGTGTGACCAATACAGTAGTGTTATAGTGGGGTTACATTAGTGTGACCAATACAGTCGTGTTGTAGTGGGGTTACATTAGTGTGACCAATACAGTGGTGTTACAGTAGTGTTATAGTGGGGTTACATTAGTGTGACCAATACAGTAGTGTTATAGTGGGGTTACATTAGTGTGACCAATACAGTCGTGTTATAGTGGGGTTACATTAGTGTGACCAATACAGTAGTGTTATAGTGGGGTTACATTAGTGTGACCAATACAGTAGTGTTATAGTGGGGTTACATTAGTGTGACCAATACAGTAGTGTTACAGTCGTGTTATAGTGGGGTTACATTAGTGTGACCAATATAGTAGTGTTACAGTCGTGTTATAGTGGGGTTACATTAGTGTGACCAATACTGTAGTGTTACAGTCGTGTTATAGTGGGGTTACATTAGTGTGACCAATACAGTAGTGTTACAGTCGTGTTATAGTGGGGTTACATTAGTGTGACCAATACAGTAGTGTTATAGTGGGGTTACATTAGTGTGACCAATACAGTCGTGTTGTAGTGGGGTTACATTAGTGTGACCAATACAGCAGTGTTACAGTCGTGTTATAGTGGGGTTACATTAGTGTGACCAATACAGTGTGTTATAGTGGGGTTACATTAGTGTGACCAATACAGTAGTGTTACAGTCGTGTTATAGTGGGGTTACATTAGTGTGACCAATACAGTAGTGTTACAGTCGTGTTATAGTGGGGTTACATTAGTGTGACCAATACAGTAGTGTTACAGTCGTGTTATAATGGGGTTACATTAGTGTGACCAATACAGTCGTGTTATAGTGGGGTTACATTAGTGTGACCAATACAGTCAGTGTTATAATGGGGTTACATTAGTGTGACCAATACAGTCGTGTTATAGTGGGGTTACATTAGTGTGACCAATACAGTAGTGTTACAGTCGTGTTATAATGGGGTTACATTAGTGTGACCAATACAGTCGTGTTATAGTGGGGTTACATTAGTGTGACACCAAACACAGACCACAGTCAGAAGAAACAGTTTGAGGTGTTATAGTCAGTGTAGCTGACATTTACAGTAGTGTTACAGTAGTAGATTTACAGTAGTGTAAGACCAGAGACCAGAGTCAGAAGTCAGAGGGTTTGGGCCGTGTGAGAAGGAGGCTCATAGTTTTTATTCAAGTGGTGTCATGGCTTCACCCAGGTCACCTGACCAGGAAGTCACCACACCAAATCATGCACACACAAAAATGAAAACATAAACATAAATGGTTGTTTACTCAACAAGTTGCTCTTTCCATTTATTGAAAAGAGAAAGCCCATACCGCTGCATGTATTGACATCAGGAGTTTTCCAAAACTGTGAAACAAAAATGTCCATTGGGTCAATTTGGTCATTTGTTTAACCAAATTGATAAAACGTGTCATGTGGAGATGGTATGCATTTAGCATTTTTGTAATGTTAAAATTAACATGGTACATGGTATTTGTTCATTAGACCTAAAAAAAAAAATATTCTATTGCAAAGGATTCTTTTTTTAACTCATGAATTTAGAGAAATTAATAAACAGTAACATGGAATTATACAAGTAACCCAACAGCCTTCTTGAGTTCATCACGACACATATAGTTGTGCAATATGTGTCTTTTTGTCCCTGTAATAGGAGAACTTGGCACTTTGGACTTCTGGGCAGATAGAACGCTGGCCGGCACATGGCGATATCTGCCACATTAAGCCTCAGGCATTAGGAGGACATGCAGAATGCAGAAAGATCGGCCAATAACCATTTGAATCCAGAGTACTTTTTGTTTCTGGCTGCACAGCGTGGAGGTAAAAAGCCAAATGTATCATTTCGAAAGAGCAGGGATAATGCAACAACTAATATAAATACCACAAGTCAATATCAATGTCTTTCATACAATGTGTTTTATATATGTGTTAACAAACATCTGTTATCTGTTGACTCACTCAGCATTTAATCCATGCATGGTAATATGGTACATTTCCTGGCAAGCAAACCCCAGTAACAATTATTGTTTTACTCTCTTGTAAATCATTGTAAAGCATTATCATGTTGGCATCACCTCACTATGGTATGATCAGTCATTAAAATGCTGGTATGCACTTTAAAATAAAATTGAATAAATAGAGATGTATTGGATATTGCCAATATTGACTCATAATCAATCAAAATGACTTTAACATTGACTCTCGACCCTTAATATCCATGTGCATGTCCACCATCTACGCCAATAAATTACACATGTACAGTGCCTTGCGAAAGTATTCGGCCCCCTTGAACTTTGCGACCTTTTGCCACATTTCAGGCTTCAAACATAAAGATATAAAACTGTATTTTTTTGTGAAGAATCAACAACAAGTGGGACACAATCATGAAGTGGAACGACATTTATTGGATATTTCAAACTTTTTTAACAAATCAAAAACTGAAAAATTGGGCGTGCAAAATTATTCAGCCCCTTTACTTTCAGTGCAGCAAACTCTCTCCAGAAGTTCAGTGAGGATCTCTGAATGATCCAATGTTGACCTAAATGACTAATGATGATAAATACAATCCACCTGTGTGTAATCAAGTCTCCGTATAAATGCACCTGCACTGTGATAGTCTCAGAGGTCCGTTAAAAGCGCAGAGAGCATCATGAAGAACAAGGAACATACCAGGCAGGTCCGAGATACTGTTGTGAAGAAGTTTAAAGCCGGATTTGGATACAAAAAGATTTCCCAAGCTTTAAACATCCCAAGGAGCACTGTGCAAGCGATAATATTGAAATGGAAGGAGTATCAGACCACTGCAAATCTACCAAGACCTGGCCGTCCATCTAAACTTTCAGCTCATACAAGCAGAAGACTGATCAGAGATGCAGCCAAGAGGCCCATGATCACTCTGGATGAACTGCAGAGATCTACAGCTGAGGTGGGAGACTCTGTCCATAGGACAACAATCAGTCGTATATTGCACAAATCTGGCCTTTATGGAAGAGTGGCAAGAAGAAAGCCATTTCTTAAAGATATCCATAAAAAGTGTTGTTTAAAGTTTGCCACAAGCCACCTGGGAGACACACCAAACATGTGGAAGAAGGTGCTCTGGTCAGATGAAACCAAAATTGAACTTTTTGGCAACAATGCAAAACGTTATGTTTGGCGTAAAAGCAACACAGCTCATCACCCTGAACACACCATCCCCACTGTCAAACATGGTGGTGGCAGCATCGTGGTTTGGGCCTGCTTTTCTTCAGCAGGGACAGGGAAGATGGTTAAAATTGATGGGAAGATGGATGGAGCCAAATACAGGACCATTCTGGAAGAAAACCTGATGGAGTCTGCAAAAGACCTGAGACTGGGACGGAGATTTGTCTTCCATCAAGACAATGATCCAAAACATAAAGCAAAATCTACAATGGAATGGTTCAAAAATAAACATATCCAGGTGTTAGAATGGCCAAGTCAAAGTCCAGACCTGAATCCAATCGAGAATCTGTGGAAAGAACTGAAAACTGCTGTTCACAAATGCTCTCCATCCAACCTCACTGAGCTCGAGCTGTTTTGCAAGGAGGAATGGGAAAAAATTTCAGTCTCTCGATGTGCAAAACTGATAGAGACATACCCCAAGCGACTTACAGCTGTAATCGCAGCAATAGGTGGCGCTACAAAGTATTAACTTAAGGGGGCTGAATAATTTTGCACGCCCAATTTTTCAGTTTTTGATTTGTTAAAAAAGTTTGAAATATCCAATAAATGTCGTTCCACTTCATGATTGTGTCCCACTTGTTGTTGATTCTTCACAAAAAAATACAGTTTTATATCTTTATGTTTGAAGCCTGAAATGTGGCAAAAGGTCGCAAAGTTCAAGGGGGCCGAATACTTTCGCAAGGCACTGTAGTAGTTTAGCTAAATGTAAGAGTGATTTCTCCACCTACACCCAATCATTCACCTCAATAATTCGACAAGCGTAGAACCTGTGGCAGTTCTGCCTAAATAAGTACTTTTTAAGTTGTAAATCAGCTGGCTTGTGTCTGTGTGGTTTGCCGAAAATAAGTCAATTTCTGCTTTGGTTTGCATTTGTATGAAGTGTACATGAATCCTTAGAGATGGATACATATTTTATAAGGACAAGTGTTTGATTTATTTCACAGACATAAAATGTGCCTACAGGTATAGAAACATTGAAATATAGTTTTTTAAAGGCACATATGCTAAAATTTGTAAAAATGCTAACGCATCTGAGCTGTGGAAAGGCCGTTTTATTCCAAAGGATGAATAATTACAATATATGTACTGTACAGTAGATATAAAGTAGTCTGTATATTTACATATGCATTTCTGGGGTCATCTGAACATTCTAGAACCTTGGATGTTCATGTTTTGTTATTTCCATTTAAGACAGACACTAGGTATGTTTCCATTAACTTATCCAGGGATTTTTTTTGTCGACAAAGAAATGAGATGCGATTGATATGTATTGTTTTGTCTGCTAGGGTGCGTTTCCATTTAACTATCTTGTGTCGCTAAAAACAGCTGGACGTAATGACGTCACAGCTAAACCCCAAAACGTTTTTGCAAAAACCTAACTTAAACTCATACATCACCTTGGTCCGTACAATTGCCCTTATTTTAGCTCACTAAAAACGTAATACTTCCATACTTCCTTTCAACTGTAATGTCAATACCATTGTAAAGCACAATTTCTCCCCTTTCCAACAGAATCAATTACATGACCTAAACGCTACCCGTTTCTGCATGATTCAAGCAGGCAATGAGCCCCGTCGGGTCTTTTTAAAAATGGCGGGTGGGGAAGCGAAACTAATGCGTGATAGTGAGAAGGAGAGATGTGTGGGAAAATTGCTTTTTTTCACTCGATCTGTCCAACTTATCACCTTATCGCCTCTAAAATGTAAATAAAACACTATAAAGAGTTTATATAATGTGTCATTACATACCTATTTGAAGGTTTGTGTCGAATTTGAATCGGGTTTTTAGGGCGGTGTTAAAGTGATCTTAGAAGTTAACAGCGGCTTTGAGAATGATGATTGCATGCAGTGAAGACGCAAAAAATGACTAGGTATCCCCCTTACCCCGTCACTGTCCATTTCTTGTTTTTAAAGGATGATAGAAGTGCTACACCTGGTGGAGAGAGATTGTAAGACAGAAATAGTTGCTTTATGCGTGCTGTACGTTACGACATGACACGTCAAGATGTAACATCAGAGGGTCAGTTTTTTCAACTTTTCTCCACTACTATAGAGCCATTACCATGACGATCAACGCTTGAATAGAAACCTAGTTCACACCCCCGATTTTGATGTCAACACAGTCACTACAGTCCCATTAGTTTTCTTTGTAGCCTCGTTTGAATGTTGCGGTTGCGCACATTTGTACGGAATGGGGTGAGTTTACGTTGGTCTTGAATAAAAATGTATTGGTTGAATTGTTTCCATTACCCATTTAGGCAATTTCCGCATTAATAAATTGGCAACAGCCTGTATGCCCTCTCACCTATCTCTTTCATGTCTCAGGTAGCCTGCAAAAGTCAGCATGGATACTAGAATGCAATAATTGACTAATATTTTCCATAATAATTCTCATGTACCAACATGTCGCCTAGGTCTGTGCACTCCTGTAGATCTGAAATAATTGGATGGCAAAACTTGCCAGCCACCATAAAAGCAAGGTGAAGCAATTCAGGCATTCTTGAAAGTCAGAACAATCCTTGTCTTGCAAAGAAACATTATTGTTATAGATTTTTATAAAATAGATGTTGCAAGCAGTATGCATTTAGAATTGTGAAGTGGACCTTTAAAGTCAACCTACGTGATGACAACACTTTCCCCGGGTACCTGCAAAATTATTCGGCAATCATTGTTTATTAAAAAAAACGTGTTTTCCATCATCATTTGCCGCAACAAAGAAAGTTAGACAAAAGAAATATCCTGTAAAACGGATAACATTTTTGTTGATTTTTACAAAAATGTCTCAAATATCTGCCGTTTTCATGACACATTGCAACGTTTTTTTTACAACATTTATTTTGTTTAATTAACCTGTGTCAATGGAAATCTACCTAATGGTATCCATGGCATTTATCCCTTTGCCCTGTTGCCGACTTAATTGGCACATTTTGTGCTTAACGAATCAATGCCCAGTATTGCATTGCTCCTTCATCTCGTAATTTTTCACCCATTGATTGCCATTTGACTGTCATTGAATTTCAATGTTTTGATTTAAACCCAAGGATAACATCATTGTATACATCTCAAATGCCTGTCATTGTGTTCGTAGGCTGAAGGCATGTATATATTCTTAGTGACACAATTGAAGTTTGGACTCTTGGATTACACCTGTCATCAACATTAACATTGTTATAGAATAGCAGTGGTACAGTATCCTGGCCTGCTCCTCTATGGCTCGATACAGTGAAGAGCTGTATGTGTGTGCGCGCGCTCTGAACCCACGCTGGTCTATAGTACAGGAAGCTTCACTTAGTAAGATGATGCATCTCAATATCCTTTTCCTGGAAAATGTGTACTATTTAAAAAATAAATTGATATGTATTGTTTTGTTTGGCAGGTGCATTCGGATTTCCGGGATATCTTTTGGGATTTGATTCGGGGACCAGAACCTAAAGAGGCTATCCATTCAAAACCTGAGACCAAAGGTTATTGTACAATTTTTCAGAATGGAAAAAAATGGAAAAACAAAAAGCTGTTTAGCCTACACTATACATCATTACTTTTAAGTGGCTAAATCAATTAAGTATATTTTAAAATCATTATTATGATTATTTGCTATCAAAATTCAATCAAATTGCAAGGTTATTATTATTTTCCCCCATACATCTATATGCATACCAGTTTCACAAAGTACATGCACATAGCAACTTTTTCAAACTGGAAAGCCTTAAAACCCTTGTTACTCCTTTTCTCATCCTCATATTTTACACAATCTGAAATCCAGAAAGAAAACATCTACAGACACAAACCATGATAATACAAAATCTGCTATTTAAAAAAAAGAAACAAAAATGAAACACTCATTTGATGACTTCTAATGCACATGCTAAGATTGGCAACAATATTTTGGCATGATGTTCTGTAAATAAATCATTTTACTTTTTTTCCTAGATAGAATTGCTTATAGAAAATAATACCTGATGCTTTTTACGTCATTTCAAAAGCACTTAACTGCAATCATTTTAAGTTAAGGTGAAACAGGCATACTCACTTTAAAAAAATAGCATATCTCCATTACAATGCTAAGTGTGCATCATTTGGTACATTGTTACCAAGATCCTATACTATTTGAATGAGCTGGCAATAAGGAAAGTTGTGATAACATCTGATGGTTCTGATTTGTATTTCTCAGATGGGCCAATTTCCTGGGAAAAATAAGTATCCATGCTTCATGCGTTGAATCCCTCACAAGAAAAAAACACACAATTCATGTCCAAAAGGTTTTCCATTTCTTTCCGATGCTCCTTCCTCTTCTATCAATCCCTATGAATCACTTCAATATATTATATCTTTATACCAACCAAAAGAAACAAAACAAAAGTTCTAAAATAAGATTTGGTTATGAGCAACATTGGAGATGCATTGTACTTGTATATAAAAAAGGAAAGCAAGGAGTTGTCTGTGTAGATGAGCCAACCCAGTCTGATGATCTGTTCCATTTCAACGTTTTACCATTTAGGAAAAAACATTGAAATGCAACATATAGTTCAAAACACTATGATGCACTAGGCTCAGATAGATTTCCTTCTCTTCATTAGTCGCCGATTGTCTGTGAAGCTGTGGAGGCCTGGGGAGACTGAGCTAATGGGCGAGGGGAAGAAGCTGTTCTTTAGGGTGCTGGGAGAGATCTCCTCGATGCGGTACGACACCGAGTGAAAGTACTGGTGGGGGTTCAACTGGGAACTAAAGGAGTTCTGGTGGGAAAAGGCACATTCTATCCCTCCTCCTCCTCCCCCCATCCCTCCCCCTACTCCCATCTCTCCCCCACAGCTACCAAACTCATGTGAGTGGTAGTTCATGCAGGAGCAGACAGATGGCACATCATTGACCTCGGCGCAGAACTGGCCCTGCGTCTCCCTGCGCCTCCTCCCTGCAGCTCCTCCTCTCCCCAGCGTCTCCTCCTGAATGTGGATGATCATGCTGTTTCTGTTCCCCGCCAGCGAGGCCCTCTCCTCTGCGTCCCGCCTCTCGTCTTCACTGTTCATGGTCAGGAACCTCAGCACCACCAGGTTGAGGAAGGCTCCTATGACAGTCAGGCCCACCAGGATGTACATGAAGCTGAAGGCCACGTACAGGGGCCTCCGCTGCAGGGCCCGGTTCTTCTGCAGGGCCACAAAGTCCCCGAAACCTATGGTAGTCAGTGTGATGAAGCAGTAGTAGTAGCTCTGGAAGAAGCTCCAGTCCTCGTAGTGGGAGAAGGCGGCCGCCCCGATGCACAGCGTCCCGATGCAGGAGAAGAACCCCACCGTCACCATGTTCTCCATGGAAACGTCGGTGATGCGCATGCCACAGCACTTCTTGATGCGCTTCAGGAGGGACTTGACGAAGGTGTTCATCCTCTCGCCCAGGCTCTGGAACATGACCAGGGTCAGGGGTATCCCCAGGACGGCATAGAACATGCAGAAGGCCTTCCCCGCGTCTGTGCCGGGAGCTGCATGGCCATAACCTGCAGGGAGACAACAGACCACAGTCACCAGGATGTAATGGTACAGCAGCATGGTAGAGCAGCATGGTCATACCCTGCAGGGGAGAGAAGACACAGACAGTGATCAGGACCTAACATCTATGGTACAGTAGTATGGCAATAACCTGAAAGAGAGACAACAAACCAGAAACCAGGACCAGTATGTTACAGCGATGGCTGGATAACTGCCAGGGTTGGGCTCAATTCGCTTTTCAATTCAGTTCATTCAGCAAGTCAAATAGCTCATTCATTTCCTCAATTGATTGAATTAAAAATAGAACTCAGCCCCACCAAGCCACTTATCATCAACTCAACTGTCCCAGTTGGCTTTTAGATTTGTTTACAGATAATACCCAGCGAAAAATCCCCAAAGCATCTTGATGTCCCTTTGCCAAGATGGCTTTTGACTAAGAGCTGAGTCCCACAGACAGGGCCGGTATTGAATAAGAGCTGAGCCCCACAGACAGGGCCGGTATTGAATAAGAGCTGAGCCCCAAAGACAGGGCCGGTATTGAATAAGAGCTGAGCCCCACAGACAGGGCCGGTATTGAATAAGAGCTAAGCCCCACAGACAGGGCCGGTATTGAATAAGAGCTGAGCCCCACAGACAGGGCCGGTATTGAATAAGAGCTGAGCCCCACAGACAGGGCCGGTATTGAATAAGAGCTGAGCCCCACAGACAGGGCCTGTATTGAATAAGAGCTGAGCCCCACAGACAGGGCCGGTATTGAATAAGAGCTGAGCCCCACAGACAGGGCCGGTATTGAATAAGAGCTGAGCCCCACAGACAGGGCCGGTATTGAATAAGAGCTGAGCCCCACAGACAGGGCCGGTATTGAATAAGAGCTGAGCCCCACAGACAGGGCCGGTATTGAATAAGAGCTGAGCCCCACAGACAGGGCCGGTATTGAATAAGAGCTGAGCCCCACAGACAGGGCCGGTATTGAATAAGAGCTGAGCCCCACAGACAGGGCCGGTATTGAATAAGAGCTGAGCCCCACAGACAGGGCCGGTATTGAATAAGAGCTGAGCCCCACAGACAGGGCCGGTATTGAATAAGAGGGCAGCACAGAAATGGGTCCAGTCATTCATCTGAGTACGGCCCAATGATTATAAGGTTGTCCAATTAGTGGGAACTTTCCTCTCCCAGTCCTGTGAGCTACAGGGAAGTGTGGGAAATGTAGGAGTTATTGGATGAGGAAGGAGTCGTACAGGAGCCAATAAGGCTTTTAGGATAATTCAACTTTATCTTTAGGCCTGCAGTTGCTGACTCAAAGACATACACACACACACACACACACACACACACACACACACACACACACACACACACACACACACACACACACACACACACACACACACACACACACATAACCCCAACCTGTGCTCATAACTAAAAAGATAATAATAGTGTTGTTGATGGTCCAGATATGGAATATGATTAGATCTAACACAGATGTAGGGTAGGCTATACATGCTTTACTATACAGTACAGTACATGATGGTTTTGAATATGAATATGAAAGGCAATGCTGAGAATACATGTTCCATTTCCGTAATCCATTTCTGCTGTATCCCTAACAGACATAGTATGTAGGTCTAACTCACAACAACCGAAGCTGTTGCCAAATAACACCCACCATTCTTTTCCATGGAAACAACTGTTTTGACCAAGATACATTACTCTCCTACTATTTTTCACAGACCCGTTGTAACCTGAACTAGTCCATTGGCCTTTGTGTTTCATTACTATTGGTTTCATACATTCCCTGATGGGCATCCACCCACTCAAGCACGTGAGGAATGATTATATTTATAGGCTCAGGACAAGATCTATCTGATTTGTAGCAAGCAGGAAATGGGATTTTATGTGCATATAAAGTGTGCTCCCGTGACCCAATATGCTTTACTCCTGCAGCTTCTCTGGACTAGATTGAGTAGGTAGCAGATTAGGGCACACGGTTCACAGTGTTGCATTATATTTAGACTTATTTAGCAAGCAAATGGAAGGGAAAACGGTTTTAAAGATCTACGCTAATATACAGAGCCTTCAGAAAGTATTCACACCCCTCGACTTTTCCACATTTTGTTGTGTTACAGCCTGAATTTAAAATGGATTCAATTGAGATTTTGTGTCACTGATCCACACACAATACTGTCAAAGTGGAATTATGTTTTTAGAAATGTTTACAAATTATTTTTTTTAAATGAAAAGCTGAAATGTCTTGCGTCAATAAATATTCAACCACAAAGACCAGGGAGGTTTTTCGATGTTTTGCAAAGAAGGGCACCTATTGATAGATCGTTAAAAAAACATGTGGAGATTGAATATCCCTTTGAGCAAGGTGAAGTTATTAATTACACTTTGGATAAAGGTGTCCTTCCTAACTCGGTTTGCTGGAGAGAAACAAAATCGCTCTGGGATTTCACCATGAGGCCAATGGTGACTTTAAACAGTTACAGAGTTTAATGGCTGTGATAGGAGAAAACTGAGGATGGATCAACAACATTTTAGTTACTCCACAATACTAACCTAAATGACAAAGGAAATAGAAGGAAGCCTGTACAGAATGAAAATATTCCAAAACATGCCTCTGGTTTGCAATTAGGCACCATAGTAAAACTGAAACAAATGTGGCAAAGAGATTCCCTTTATGTCCTGAATACTAAGTTTTATGTTTGGGGCAAATCCAACACAACACGTCACTGAGTACCACTCTTCATATTTTTAAGCCTGGTAGTGGCTGCATCATGCTATGGGTATACTTGTCATCATCAAGGAATAGGGAGGTTTTTAGGACAACAAGGAAAACCTGCCTCAATCTGATTTCCAACAGACACTGGGAGACAAATTCACCTTATAGCAGGAAAATAACCTAAAACACAAGGTCAAATGTACACTGGAGTTGCTTACCAAGATGACATTGAATGTTCCGGAGTGGCCAAGTTACAGTTTTAACTTAGATCGTCTTGAAAATCCATGGCAAGACTTGAAAATGGCCGTCTAGCAATGATCAACAACCATTTAAAAAATAATTTTAAAGAGAATAACGTGCAAATATTGTACAAAGTTCTTAGAGACTTACCCAGAAAGGCTCACAGTTCTAATCGCTGCAAATGGTGATTCTAACATGTTCTGACTCAGGGGTGTGAATACTTATGCAAATAACACATTTCTGTATTTCATTTTCAATACATTTTCAAACATTTCTAAAAACATGTTTTCACTTTGTCATTTTGGGGTATTGTGTGTCGATGGGTGAGAAAAAAAGTCCTAATCCATTTTGAATCCAGGCTGTAACACAATAAAATGTGGAATTCAACGGCTCAGACACAAGAGGCATGTGGCAGGGTCTACAGTCAATCACGGACTACAGGAAGAAACCCAGCCCAGTCACGGACCAGGATGTCTTGCTCCCAGGCAGACTAAATAACTTTTTGCCCGCTTTGAGGACAATACAGTGCCACTGACACGGCCTGCAACGAAAACATGCGGTCTCTCCTTCACTGCAGCCGAGGTGAGTAAGACATTTAAATGTGTTAACCCTCGCAAGGCTGCAGGCCCAGACGGCATCCCCAGCCGCGCCCTCAGAGCATGCGCAGACCAGCTGGCCGGTGTGTTTACGGACATATTCAATCAATCCCTATACCAGTCTGCTGTTCCCACATGCTTCAAGAGGGCCACCATTGTTCCTGTTCCCAAGAAAGCTAAGGTAACTGAGCTAAACGACTACCGCCCCGTAGCACTCACATCCGTCATCATGAAGTGCTTTGAGAGACTAGTCAAGGACCATATCACCTCCACCCTACCTGACACCCTAGACCCACTCCAATTTCCTTACCGCCCAAATAGGTCCACAGACGATGCAATCTCAACCACACTGCACACTGCCCTAACCCATCTGGACAAGAGGAATACCTATGTGAGAATGCTGTTCATCGACTACAGCTCGGCATTCAACACCATAGTACCCTCCAAGCTCGTCATCAAGCTCGAGACCCTGGGTCTCGACCCCGCCCTGTGCAACTGGGTACTGGACTTCCTGACGGGCCGCCCCCAGGTGGTGAGGGTAGGCAACAACATCTCCTCCCCGCTGATCCTCAACACTGGGGCCCCACAAGGGTGCGTTCTGAGCCCTCTCCTGTACTCCCTGTTCACCCACGACTGCGTGGCCACGCACGCCTCCAACTCAATCATCAAGTTTGCGGACGACACAACAGTGGTAGGCTTGATTACCAACAACGACGAGACGGCCTACAGGGAGGAGGTGAGGGCCCTCGGAGTGTGGTGTCAGGAAAATAACCTCACACTCAACGTCAACAAAACTAAGGAGATGATTGTGGACTTCAGGAAACAGCAGAGGGAACACCCCCCATCCACATCGATGGAACAGTAGTGGAGAGGGTAGCAAGTTTTAAGTTCCTCGGCATACACATCACAGACAAACTGAATTGGTCCACTCACACAGACAGCATCGTGAGGAAGGCGCAGCAGCGCCTCTTCAACCTCAGGAGGCTGAAGAAATTCGGCTTGTCACCAAAAGCACTCACAAACTTCTACAGATGCACAATCGAGAGCATCCTGGCGGGCTGTATCACCGCCTGGTATGGCAACTGCACCGCCCTCAACCTTAAGGCTCTCCAGAGGGTAGTGAGGTCTGCACAATGCATCACCGGGGGCAAACTACCTGCCCTCCAGGACACCTACACCACCCGATGCTACAGGAAGGCCATTAAGATCATCCAGGACATCAACCACCCGAGCCACTGCCTGTTCACCCCGCTGTCATCCAGAAGGCGAGGTCAGTACAGGTGCATCAAAGCTGGGACCGAGAGACTGAAAAACAGCTTCTATCTCAAGGCCATCAGACTGTTAAACAGCCACCACTAACATTGAGTGGCTGCTGCCAACATACTGACTCAACTCCAGCCACTTTAATAATGGAAATTGATGTAAAATATATCACTAGCCACTTTAAACAATGCTACCTTATATAATGTTACTTACCCTACATTATTCATCTCATATGCATACGTAGATACTGTACTCTATATCACCGACTGCATCCTTATGTAATACATGTATCACTAGCCACTTTAACTATGCCACTTGGTTTACATACTCATCTCATATGTATATACTGTACTCGATATCATCTACTGTATCTTGCCTATGCTGCTCTGTACCATCACTCATTCATATATATTCTTTATCCCCTTACACTGTGTATAAGACAGTAGTTTTTTGGAATTGTTAGTTAGATTACTTGTTCGTTATTACTGCATTGTCGGAACTAGAAGCACAAGCATTTCGCTACACTCGCATTAACATCTGCTAACCATGTGTATGTGACAAATAAAATTTGATTTGATTTGATTTGGAATACGTCAAGGGATATGAATACTTTCCGAAGGCACTGTATCTCGCCAGATACAAAACTTTGAACTGTCTTCCCCCAACATGAGAAACCAAACATGATCATTTACAATTAATGTACACAGAAAAAACGAAGGTCCGGTTTCCAGGACCAAGATTAAGCCTAATCCTGCACTAAAGCTCCATGAACCCAGCCCTTCTGCAACGAAATGCCTTGTGGGATATATACAAATGATTAAGTATGTTGTTCCACGAGGTGAAAAGATTAGCACTATGAAGATAGCCAACAATGTTACGCTGAAAAATGGTGTAACGGCAGCTATGACTGTGCCCTCATTCATATCTTTATTTATTCATGTTCCTACCCCAGTCCTCTCAGTGATACAGTAGACATGCAGTATTCATAAAATGAATGAACTGCATTATTAACCCAGAGCCTGGTACACTGTTCTGTCTGAACAAATGAAACAGTTATTCTATCAGACTGATTCTCATATTCCTCCTCAAATTTTCTTAAAAGTGTATGTCAAAGTTCTCCAAGCAGCCACCGAAAGAGTTGGTTGGCTCACTTGCATCTGATAGCAGAAAGGTGCAAATCTCACATTGTCAGTAGGAATGTATCTTGCTCCGTTGTGCACCACATCAGTGAACCTCCACAGCTCTGTGTGTCTCTCAACACAGACAGAGAGATGACTGAAAGTGTCGTTGAACACCTGCCAACTAGGATGTAGATCAGTTACAGTGTATGGCAGTGTGTTGATGCTGACAGTAGAATTGTGATATTCATAAAAATACAACTAGGGCCCCAATCACAACACTGATACGACCGCATTACTCAGTTCCAGCAGCATTTACTTTGACATCTCCAGCTTCAAAAGTCCATGAGAACCACCTTTGTTACAGCAGCTAGCTATTAGATGTTACTAGAGATGCCCTGTATACACTCCACCCCCTTGCTGTACTGCTCCCCTTGCCAGTGTTAATTAATCACCTTTAGATGGATGTTATTGATTTTATCACCCTCATCTTCATCAGCTCTGTGTTCTGTCTTTCAATCAAGTTAGGAGAGACAACACCTTCTAAGTGATTAAATGGATTTTCTGAGACCAAACGGAGAGCCAAAACCAACACAAGTTGTTTGGGTATTAAATCAAATCAAATCAAATTGATTTATACAGCCCTTCGTACATCAGCTGATATCTCAAAGTGCTGTACAGAAACCCAACCATTACCAGGAGGATTGTGAGGATGTTATTAACAAAATTGCTTCATAACATTTCATTGCAACTATAAATTCATTTTATTTTATTTTTATTTCACCTTTATTTAACCAGGTAGGCTAGTTGAGAACAAGTTCTCATTTGCAACTGCGACCTGGCCAAGATAAAGCATAGCAGTGTGAACAGACAACACAGAGTTACACATGGAGAAAACAATAAACAAGTCAATAACACAGTAGAAAAAAAGGGGAGTCTATATACATTGTGTGCAAAAGGCATGAGGAGGTAGGCGAATAATTACAATTTTGCAGATTAACACTGGAGTGATAAATGATCAGATGGTCATGTACAGGTAGAGATATTGGTGTGCAAAAGAGCAGAAAAGTAAATAAATAAAAACAGTATGGGGATGAGGTAGGTAAAAATGGGTGGGTTATTTACCGATAGACTATGTACAGCTGCAGCGATCGGTTAGCTGCTCAGATAGCAGATGTTTGAAGTTGGTGAGGGAGATAAAAGTCTCCAACTTCAGCGATTTTTGCAATTCGTTCCAGTCACAGGCAGCAGAGAACTGGAATGAAAGGCGGCCAAATGAGGTGTTTGCTTTAGGGATGATCAGTGAGATACACCTGCTGGAGAGCGTGCTACGGATGGGTGTTGCCATCGTGACCAGTGAACTGAGATAAGGCGGAGCTTTACCTAGCATGGACTTGTAGATGACCTGGAGCCAGTGGGTCTGGCGACGAATATGTAGCGAGGGCCAGCCGACTAGAGCATGCAAGTCGCAGTGGTGGGTGGTATAAGGTGCTTTAGTGACAAAACGGATGGCACTGTGATAAACTGCATCCAGTTTGGAAGCAATTTTGTAGATGACATCGCCGAAGTCGAGGATCGGTAGGATAGTCAGTTTTACTAGGGTAAGTTTGGAGGCGTGAGCGAAGGAGGCTTTGTTGCAGAATAGAAAGCTGACTCTTGATTTGATTTTCAATTGGAGATGTTTGATATGAGTCTGGAAGGAGAGTTTACAGTCTAGCCAGACACCTAGGTACTTATAGATGTCCACATATTCAAGGTCGGAACCATCCAGGGTGGTGATGCTGGTCAGGCGTGTGGGTGCAGGCAGCGAACGGTTGAAAAGCATGCATTTGGTTTTACTAGCGTTTAAGAGCAGTTGGAGGCCACGGAAGGAGTGTTGTATGGCATTGAAGCTCGTTTGGAGGTTAGATAGCAGAGTGTCCAAGGATGGGCCGGAAGTATATAGAATGGTGTCGTCTGCGTAGAGGTGGATCAGGGAATCGCCCGCAGCAAGATCAACATCATTGATATATACAGAGAAAAGAGTCGGCCCGAGGATTGAACCCTGTGGCACCCCCATAAAGACTGCCAGAGGACCGGAGAGCATGCCCTCCGATTTGACACACTGAACTCTGTCTGCAAAGTAATTGGTGAACCAGGCAAGGCAGTCATCCGAAAAACCGAGGCTACTGAGTCTGCCGATAAGAATATGGTGATTGACAGAGTCGAAAGCCTTGGCAAGGTCGATGAAGACGGCTGCACAGTACTGTATTTTATCGATGGCGGTTATGATATCGTTTAGTACCTTGAGCGTGGCTGAGGTGCACCCGTGACCGGCTCGGAAACCAGATTGCACAGCGTAGAAGGTACGGTGGGATTCGACATGGTCAGTGACCTGTTTGTTGACTTGGCTTTCGAAGACCTTAGATAGGCAGGGCAGGATGGATATAGGTCTGTAACAGTTTGGGTCCAGGGTGTCTCCCCCTTTGAAGAGGGGGATGACTGTGGCAGGAGCTAGCTAGATAATGTTATTCATAGCCTATTTATAGTGTTTTTTAAAAAGTGAAACATCTCTGGATGGGTCTTTCCAGCTATTACATCGTGTACACCTTTTAACAGCAGCAAGCAGCTGTCTTCGTTCCCTCTTGCACATTCAACAGCCTAATTAATATTGATTTTAATGGCTCAAATTATTCCTGGGGAGTAATCAGGTGGTACTGAGTTACATTGGCAGACAGACATGACGATGAATGGATAAATCATATTTGATTTGTCGCACTACTTTATGACTGTGCTGAAATTGGCTCAACACTGTCCACTAGGTTATTGAGTAACAAGTGCGTCTGACACTGTACTCTTACATAACCAAACCATCAAAGCTGTCCTATTTAATACAAAGGCACGTATTAGATATTGATACAATTATCTTTACCGCTTCAAACACTGTGTGTGTGTGTGTGTGTGTGTGTGTGTGTGTGTGTGTGTGTGTGTGTGTGTGTGTGTGTGTGTGTGTGTGTGTGTGTGTGTGTGTGTGTGTGTGTGTGTGTGTCCACTTTGCTCCTTCAGAAACAAGTACCTCAGTCTCCCTCACTCAGTTCCACACAGAGTATCTGACATCAAACCTCATGTCATCTGTACTCAGTCTCGCAAAGAGAACGGGATAAGGGCCATGACACATTGGTAAGCTGACAGGATGCACTTCTCTAACGTGCAGTATGCATCTTTAATTAAGACGTTAAGAAACCCACTGACCCGAGAACTGCTGTTACCAATGTCCTTGAACGGATTCAACCATAATAGGGGAGAGGTTGGACATGTAGCTTTTCTGCATTTCTCTCTGTATTAGACTCTGAGCTTTAACAGTAAAACATCAAGTCCTGCTACTGACTAGAGGAACAAAGAAGATGAATGTATGCTCCTTCCCTCTGTCCCTGCACACATAATAACAGTTATGTACAACCATGCCGTTATGCTTTCCTAATAAACGAGTGCATCTGTAAATATAGCGTACAGTAAAATATTGTCTCATTTTGCAAGATTGTCAGACCAGAGGGATGGTTTTCTAATTGTTGTAGTAATGACTTGGTTCATAGAGTATATACTGTCTTCTATGAGCTGGCCTGCTAAAGTGCCTGTTTGATGTTGGATACTTGGTTTTGTGTTGCTGTGTTGGACTCTGTGATTGGATACTTTGTGTTTTGTATTAGTGCTAGACTCTGATTGGATACTTTGTGTTTTGTATTAGTGCTAGACTCTGATTGGATACTTTGTGTTTTTTATTAGTGCTAGACTCTGATTGGAGACTTGCTGGACTAATTTGTTTGTCCTGCTATAACGACTCCATTACCAGTTGTTGTCAAGGGAACCAACACATTTATTCTGCTGAGCAGAGACCTGTGTGTCTATGTGTGTCTGTGTGGGTGGGTGTGGGTGGGTCCCAGAGTACGTGGGTGTTTGTATGTGTTTATAGATGTGTAATGGTGATGCACTTGACTATACAATTGCTGAATACTCCCCTGAGCCTTTATATTTAGCAATTTAACATGACACTTACAAGACTTCTATACAAATCCATGCACACTATGTTGGTCAAGTCAAAGCGTGTGATACCTCTTTGATATCAGCAGGATTATCCAATTTAAACATCATGGTACTAATCCTGTATCTCCTCATCTTTGCTCAAATATTTCAAGGCAAGATAATCAAATCAGATCAAATGGTATTGGCCGCATACATATTTTTAGCAGATGTTATTGCAGGTGTAGCGTACTGCTTGTGTTCCTACCTCCAACAGTCAAACAATTCACAACAATACACACAGATCGAAATGTAAAAGAACAGAATTAAGAAATCTATCTAGAAATCTAATATAATAATAAAATAATAATAATATAATAATAATAGTGAAGACATCAGAACTATGAAATAACATATATGGAATCATGTAGTAACCAACAATGGTATAATTGAGATTCTTCAAAGTAGCCACCCTTTGCCTTGATGACAGCGTTGCACACTCTTGGCAGTCACCTGGAATGCATTTCAGGTGCATTACTTTAAGACATGAAGGTCAGTCAATCCGGAAAATGTCAAGAACTTTGAAAGTTTCTTGAAGCACAGTAGCAAAAACCATCAAGTGCTGTGATGAAACTGGCTCTCATGAGGACCGCCACAGGAAAAGAAGACCCAGAGTTACCTCTGCTGCAGAGGACAAGTTCATTAGAGTTAATTGCACCTCAAATTGCAGCCCAAATAAATGCTTCACAGAGTTCAAGTACCAGACAATCCTCAACATCAACTGTTCAGAGGAGACTGCGTGAATCAGACCATCATGAAGAAACCACTACTAAGAAAAGAAGAAACAACCACTAAGAAACCACTACTAAAGGACACCAATAATAAGAAGAAACTTGTGGCGGTGCTTTGCTGGTGACACAGTCTGTGATTTATTTAGAATTTGAGGCACCCTTAACCGGCATGGCTACCACAGCATTCTGCAGCGATACTCCATCCCATCTGGTTTGCACTTTGTGGGACTATCATTTGTTTTTCAACAGGACAATGACCCAAAACACACCTCCAGGCTGTGTAAGGGCTATTTGACCAAGAAGGAGAGTGATGAAGTGCTGATGAGTTGGAGTGCAGAGTGAAGGAAAAGTAGCCAACAAGTGCTCAGCAAATGTGTGAACTCCTTCAAGGCTGTTGGAAAATCATTCCAGGTGAAGCTGGTTGAGAGAATGCCAAGAGTGTGCAAAGCTGTCATCAAAGAAAGGGTGGCTACTTTGAAGAATCTAAAATCTAAAACATACTTTGATTTGTTTAATAACACTGTTTTGGTTACTACATGTTTCCATATGTGTTATTTTATAGTTTGTTTGTCTTCACTATTATTGTACAATGTAGAAAATAGTACAAATAAAGAAAAACCCTGGAATGAGTAGGTGTGCCCAAACTTTTGACTGGTACTGTATATATATACTGTATGTGATGGAAGGTATAGACATTATGGATAGTATGTGGATAGAATATTTTGTATATCTCTAGAATACGTAGTATAGAATAGTATTCGCCAACAGCTGAATAGGATGGCATCGACTACAATATATTAAATGAGTAAAGCAGTATGTAAACATCATTACAGGGACTTGTGTACAATTATTAAAGCGACCAGTGATTCCATGTCGATGTATATAGGGCAGCAGCCTCTAAGGTGCAGGGTTGAGTAACTGGGTGGTAGCCGGCTAGTGATGGCTATTTAACAGTCTGATGGCCTTGATATATACGCTGTTTTTCAGTCTCTGTACTGTACTGTACTGACCTCACCTTCTGGATGGTAGCGGAGTGAACAGGCTGTGGCACAGGTGGTTGTCGTCCTTGATTATCTTTTTGGTCTTCCTGTGACATCGGGAGTTGTAGGTGTCCTGCTGTGCAGGCACTGTGCCCCCGGTGATGCGTTGGGCAGACCGCACGACCCTCTGGAGAGCCCTGCGGTTGCTGGCAGTGCAGTTGCTGTACCAGGCGGTGATACAGCCTGACAGGATGCTCTCAATGGTGCATCTGTAAAATTCTGTTTGGGTCTTAAGGGGCCAAGCCAAATTTCTTCAGCCTCCTGAGGTTGAAGAGGCACTCTTGTGCCTTCTTCACCACACTGTCTGTGTGGGTGGACCATTTCAGATTGTCAGTGATGTGTATGGCGAGGAACTTGAAGCTTTTCACCTTCTCCACTGCGGGCCTGTCAATATGGATGGGGGCGTGGGTTGCACAGGGCGGGGTTCAGACCCAGGACCCAGAGTTTAATGATGAGCTTGGAGGGTACTATGGTGTTAAAGGCTGAGAGTTAGGCAAGGAACATAAGTATTCCTCTTGTCCTCTTGTCTGTGGACCTATTTGGGCGGTATGCAAATTGAAGTGGGTCTAGAGAATACAAAACCCAGCACAGTGCTACTCATAACACCTCTCATACTGAGACGTTGGTGAACCTGCTCTCCATGTCATTCCTAACCATATCAAATGTCTTGTAATGTATGCACGCATGACTGTAAGTCACTTTGAATAAGAGTGCCTACTATCGAGGCCCCTCGTTGGTGTGCAGAGAAGGGTTAATTAGTTGATAAAACTGATGTATTTTAACTTGTCTGTTCTGGGAGGTTAATCCACCTCACATTATTCCAGTGGCCCGGAGACATTAATTGCCTGTGAGCCATGGAATTATAATGAAGGTCAGGACAGGAGAGTTCGACTACAGGATAGGAGGTGGAGCAGCAGTTAGCCTGCCGAACACCTTGTGGATCTCTTTCTGAGGACCTGTCACCAGTCGCCACACTGACAAGAGCTAACTAACTATGAGTTAACTGTCTGCACTCCAGAACAGCATGTGCAGAGAAGACACTCAAACACTCCCTCCATGACTCTGGCTGGCTCTACGTTGACACCACGGCCCAGAATGAAGTATCCTTAAAATACACAATAGGAAACTTTCATTTCTGTTTGTTTGTAGTTCTGGAGAACCTGAGAGAGAGGTAGAGAGGAAAGCCAATGGAGATGAACTGAATGACATGAAATATCTCAATGGCAAAATAGTATCAATAGCCCCTCATTGCAATTGCTGTTGCTTGATATGGAAAGTTCAGTATGTGTAGTCTATAGTAGACTAATGCTTTGTGAAGGATGAAGCCCATGCTTGGCAGTATTTGTTTCATAGATATAGTTTCTCTACGATGAAAGTACAAAAACAATATCTTTCATCTCAGTTTACAGAAAACACACTCTCAAACACAAACCAATATGCAGGGACGTACACACACAGTCGAGTGCGCACACAAACACACTCACACACACACCAGGATGTTAAGATATATACAGTCTTACCTTCCGTTCAAATATCAAATTTGATCAAATCTTATTAGATAACCTTCTTGTCTACACCCACTCACCCACTCTACCTTTCTGCCCTACATCTCCTGTGAGGCACACACACACACACACACACACACACACACACAATTGTCTCATTGAAAACACAGGGGTTGGGTAGGTTATTATATTACAGCATTAAAGGTGACTCATTCGTCCTTTAACAACAACAATGGGAAGAAAGACTTATAATGATGTTTTACTCATTTCCACCGTCTGAACACATGCTGGGAGCATCAGGCTTTGAAGTGTTTGGTCTGAGGCATGATTTGTTTGTCTTTCTCTTGCTGGGTGTCTGGTGCTCCTAGACTGATGCCAGAAGGGCCACCCTGAGTTACTAAAGAAACACGCAAACGAACACGTTGGGGTGTGAGGTGTCGCAGATGGTTCAGCACAGCACTCGGTACTAGGATCGCCAAATTCCGGGAACTTTCAATAAATTCCCTGGTTTTCCAGAAATTCTGGTTGGAGGATTCCGAATTTCCTGCTTATTCCCTCCTGATTCCAGGAATCTTCCAACCGGGATAACCATGGAATTTATTGAACGTCTTCGGACGCTTGCAAGCCAACTCAGCACTAATACAACGTTCACAGAGGGATATTGAAGAGAAGAGGTATTAGGATAAAGGAGGAGAGGGCAATGATGTAGTGTATATCTCTGTTTTACGTATATTCAGCATATACTGGAGCTCTGTTCATGAGGCATTATCATTGTTGTCTTTTCATGCAAATATACCCCAACCTCTTCAAAGTTATCGTTGAAAGATGTGTGCAAGGGGACCAGTAATTCACTTCTACAAACAGTAGTGTTTGTTTCAACGTTTGCCGATCAAAGACCGAGGTGGAGCTACTGCCATTACTGCTTACATCTGCCAAGGGTAACTCCCCCTTACCCTTCTCAAGGTGAGTGAGTGGACAAAACTGTGAAAATGCCTCTAAATTATAAGAAACGATCAAATAAACCGATACTGAAGCTATTTACAGAAACAGCCACACAGACAATTAGAATGTTCAGCAATAACTGAGTTGGTGTGGTTAAGTATTGATGCTATTTAACCAGTGTGGTTGAGTATTGATTTTATAGAGGTTGAGTATTGATGTGGATGTCAATCATATCAAGGTCAGTCATTTGTGGCAGTGTGGCAGACACAGTGGCGAATACGTTATTAGTTTTTTAAAAATGAGCCAAAATAACATTATAGATTTCAGTATTATTCTGAGGCGAATTCGATAATGGATTTCAGAATCCGATGAGAAGCATTTGAGTGAGAATACTCTCTCTCTCTTCCTCTGTCTATCACATTCTCATTCACACACACACACTCACTCATTCACTCTCTCTCTCTTTCTCTCTCTCACTCACTCATTCACTCACTCACTATCTCACTCACAAACACATACTCACTCTCTCCTTTACTCCTTCACTCCTTCACTCACTCGCTCACTCACTCACTCACTTACTCACTCACACACTCCTTTACTCCTTCACTCCTTCACTCACTCACACACTCACTCACTCACTCACTCACTCACTCACTCACTCACTCACTCACACACTCACTCACACACTCACTTACTCACTCACTTACTCACTCTCTCACTCTCTCCTTCACTCACTCACTCTCTCACTCTCTCCTTCACTCAATCACGCTCTCTCTCTCTCTCTCTCTCTCTCTCTCTCTCTCTCTCCTTCACTCACTCACTCACTCACTCATAAACACACACTCACTGATGCTGTCATTTAACACAGTGATCTCAGAAGCCAGGGTGGTACCTCCTCCAGGGTTGTACACCACCTTTCCTAGAAACGTGTCAGGCCAGACTGGAACACTGTGAATTATTGTGTCCTTCCTCATCCCTTCCAGCCTCCACTGAGTTAGTAATGTATATGACGTAGTGGACCAGTCTGTGACATAGTGCCCTCCTCTGACTCCCTAGTGCCTCTACTCTGCTGCTCAGCTGATTGGTTGCATATAGAGCCACCATGTCTCCTACTGTGCCATATTCAGCTCTGATTAACAGACATGGAGCCAGAGACAAGGAGAATGAGTAGAGCTCTGCTCTGTGGAATATTACCAATTTATCAGAGCTCTCCCTGTGTGTGTGTGTGTGTGTGTGTGCTCTCTTTTCTCTCTCCCCCCTCTCTATCTCTGTACCTAGCCTGCCTCCCAGTCCCAGTTGTCACTGTGGAAGGTCTACAGGTCTATTGATGCTCAGTGCCCAGCACCACACTAAGGTTGTTAAGTGCTGCTAAGCAACAGGAGGTTGGTGGCACCTTAATTGGGGAGAACGGGCTTGTGGTAATGGCTGGAGCGGAATCAGTGGAATGGTATCAAATACATCAAACTCATGGTTTCCATGTGTCTGATGACATTCCATTTGCTCCGTTCCAGCCATTATTATGAGCCGTCCTCCCCTCAGCAGCCTCCCCTGATTTACACAAAGTACTCTCTTGGTATGATAAATCTCCTGTTGGTAACTAGTCTGATGCTGACAGGTTGTAGTGTTATAAAGGTATTGGTATGATACATCTCCTGTTGGTAACTAGTCTGATGCTGACAGGTTGTAGTGTTATAAAGGTATTGGTATGATAAATCTCCTGTTGGTAACTAGTCTGATGCTGACAGGTTGTAGTGTTATAAAGGTATTGGTATGATAAATCTCCTGTTGGTAACTAGTCTGATGCTGACAGGTTGTAGTGTTATAAAGGTATTGGTATGATACATCTCCTGTTGGTAACTAGTCTGATGCTGACAGGTTGTAGTGTTATAAAGGTATTGGTATGATACATCTCCTGTTGGTAACTAGTCTGATGCTGACAGGTTATAGTGTTATAAAGGTATTGGTATGATAAATCTCCTGTTGGTAACTAGTCTGATGCTGACAGGTTGTAGTGTTATAAAGGTATTGGTATGATAAATCTCCACACTTTACCCAACAGGCCCTCCTTGACCAACTGTCGTGGAAAACCAGCTTTTTGCTAGTGGTCTGTGGCCCCCTTTTGACTCTTGGGGCCCGGATCATTAGTCTCTGCCTTGGCCCCTGACTTACCCCTGTCTTCTCCAGTTGGAGGGCTGTTCTGCTGGGAGGGAGCTCCGCAAACCAGACAGATACTGCAGAACAGTATCTGCACAGAAGGGAGGGAACTGCAGTGGAAAGGGTCATAGTACGGCTCTCTTTCTCTCTATTTCTCCTAACTGCATGAATGATAATCACAGTACATAAGCATTCACATGCTGAACATTTGCCAGAATATCAAATCAAGCTTTATTTATATAGCACATTTCAGACATGGATGCAACATACTTCGCTTCACAGGAAAAAACGTAAATGAAATGTAAATGTAAAAAAACGGATATTTACTACACACAACATCAGAGGATAAAAAAAGCTAAATAATGACAATACAAATTGAAAGATTAAAAAGCACCCCAAAGAAAAGCTGAGCTAAAAATGTGTGTTTTAAGACCACTTATAAATCTGTCCACAGTTTTGGCCCTCCCTCAGGTTTCCCGGCAGGCTATTCCAAAGGCTGATGGCATAATAACTAAATGCTGCCTCTCCATGCCTCCTGGTCCTAGGCTTTGGGATAGTTAAAATGCTGCCTCTCCATGCCTCTTGGTCCTAGGCTTTGGGATAGTTAAAATGCTGCCTCTCCATGCCTCTTGGTCCTGGGCTTTGGGATAGTTAAAATGCTGCCTCTCCATGCCTCCTGGTCCTGGGCTTTGGGATAGTTAAAATGCTGCCTCTCCATGCCTCTTGGTCCTAGGCTTTGGGATAGTTAAAATGCTGCCTCTCCATGCCTCTTGGTCCTAGGCTTTGGGATAGTTAAAATGCTGTCTCTCCATGCCTCTTGGTCCTAGGCTTTGGGATAGTTAAAATGCTGCCTCTCCATGCCTCCTGGTCCTGGGCTTTGGGATAGTTAAAATGCTGCCTCTCCATGCCTCTTGGTCCTAGGCTTTGGGATAGTTAAAATGCTGCCTCTCCATGCCTCTTGGTCCTAGGCTTTGGGATAGTTAAAATGCTGCCTCTCTATGCCTCCTGGTCCTGCGCTTTGGGATAGTTAAAATGCTGCCTCTCTATGCTTCTTGGTCCTAGGCTTTGGGATAGATAAAATGCTGCCTCTCCATGCCTCCTGGTCCTGCGCTTTGGGATAGTTAAAATGCTGCCTCTCCATGCCTCCTGGTCCTAGGCTTTGGGATAGTTAAAATGCTGCCTCTCCATGCCTCTTGGTCCTAGGCTTTGGGATAGTTAAAAGGCCAGAGGACCTGATGGACCTACTGGGTACATCACTTAAAAGCATGTCTGACATGTATCGGGGTGCATAATTGTGGACTGATTTAAAAACCAACAGAAGAATCTTAAAATGTCGTCTAAAACTCACAGGAAGCCCGGGCAGAGACTTTAAAACTGGTGTAATGTGTCTGGTCTTGGTCAGTACCGGTGCTGCAGCATTCTGAATGTTTTGCAGTTGGCTTTCTGGGGTCGACCAGACAGGAGAGCATTACAGTGGTCAAGCCTGTTTGCAATAAAAGCATGGATGATTCTGTCTGTATCAGTCTGAGAGAGAAGCTGAGAATTTGGTTAAACTTAATTGTAAGTAATAAGTCGTACATTTTTCAAGAAGCTGGAACGTATAACAGGGAACATCTTTCGCATACAGACGCTTTTTATAGTCGGTATTCGTGCTCACGCTACACACACACGGTCTAATTCTAAGCTACCGCTCACATTCTACGCTACTGCCCCTTACCTCACACTTCTGGATGTTGTGACTATCACTGTTCACATAGGGCTATTTATAGTTCAGCTTTTTGCACAGTGACATACAAACACACACTCACACACACACAAGCAATGCCATTCCCTGCTGTGAACTGCAGGGGGAGCTGTGAGCACAGTGTTGATCAACTCTGGGGTTTATTAGGCTATGCAAGCCATGAAAATCCACTGTACTGCAGCCCTTCCGTGTGTGTGTGTGTGTGTGTGTGTGTGTGTGTGTGTGTGTGTGTGTGTGTGTGTGTGTGTGTGTGTGTGTGTGTGTGTGTGTGTGCTCTCTTCTACTACTGTGGCTCTATTGTTTTCCAGCCTCTCGGGACACACCGTTTAGAATCACAGACACCACTTGTAGAGCACAGCATGCTTTAAACCGCCAGAGCAGTTCCTTCTGAGGCGACTGGTAGAGCTGATTTCACGGTTCCCACCACCATGTCTCTGGGGAGAACGTCTACTGTGGTTGTGGTAGGCCAGTCTGCTTTTACAAGGCAAACTGCTGTACCAAACTACTGCCTCTTAATGAACAGAAAAGGTCATTAAGTGAGTGCGTACATTCGTCCTATTTCACACATGTGAATTGGACATTTGTTTTGTTTTTACATATCCCACTCCCCTGGGACACCCTTGGAAAGCAGGGTCAGAGCCAGGAATCAGCCATTATTGATGGCAGCCCAGGAGCAATTAGGGTTAAGTGCCTTGCTCAAGGGCACATTGACAGATTTTTCACCTAGTCAGCGCAGGGATTTAAACCGGCAACCATTTGGTTACTGGCCCATAACTAACCACTAGGCTACCTGCCGCTCCAGAGATAAGGCATGGATAGGATAGCATAACTAAATGAGTCCTCCCATCACATAGATATACCATATAGGAGGCAACACAGAGCAAATGTAGTGACAACATCAACACATGTTGGGTAGACAACATGGACATGACACACCACATACACATTTTAGGAGAGGAATGCTTGAGAAGCAGAAGGTAGTGAGCTGAGACCTAGCTGTTAGGCATTGTTGTGGTCTGCTGCTGGCTCACCCGATGAGGTGGGGTGGTCAGAGTGGACCAGGGGAATTAACTTCATGGCTCAATAGCCTACTCGGAACCAGAAGAGGAGCAATGCTGAGGTGGGTCGGGGGCACAGAGCACGGGAGGACTGGAGGCTCAGGACTGGACCTAATGGGCTAAATGTCACAGCTCTTACTGCAGCCACACCCACGGGCCAGGCTACCCCAACCCCCAGATCAGACTGCTATGTAAAGATCTGTAATATTCCAGTTCAGAGAAAGTTCTGTGGGAACATGTTTGGTCAGTAACGATGTTGATAATGAATAGAAGGTAGGGTATTGCAGGATTCCTCTCCATCCAATCACCCCCTGCTGTCTCTGGTTTCTCTCTGGTTAAAGACAGTGATTAAACACTTGAACTCAAGTGTTGGGGAAAACAAGTGTACCTTTTGGCTTGTGTTAGGTGTTATCTCCTGACACGTAAACCAACACTTTAAAGTATCTGGACCAGTACTGAGATGTATGAACAACAAGTAGGAACAACATTGAAAACATCTTATTCCCTAACAACCCTAGCCTTGAAACCTTCATATTAAAATAACACATCAAATGCCATTAAATACATAGACTTGTTCTTATCCAACCATACTTGTAAAAAATACATTAAAATAAGCAGGAATATTTCAAAACTGTTGCATAACTGGCGTTAAAGGGGTACTGATATTAATAATGCATAAAAAACAAGTCATGTTTAATATATTGATCTATGCACTTTAAACATTGCATTATGCCTTAAAACATATGTAACGTTTGATATACAGTGCCTTACAAAAGTATTCACACCCCTTGCATTTCTTCACATTTTATTGTGTTACAAAGTGGGATTAAAATTCATTTAATTGCCATTTTTGTCAACAATCTACACAGAATACTCTGTAATGTCAAAGTGGAAGAAAAATTCAAACATTTTTTTTAAAAGATTAATCCATTTTTTTTAAATGACTAAAATAAAGTAATTGTGTAAGTATTCAGCTCCCTGACTCAATACATGTTAGAAACACTTATGGCATTGATTAAAGCTGTGAGTCTTCTTAGGTAAGTCAATAAGAGCTTTGCACATGTGGATTGTGCAATATTTTCCCATTATTATTTTCAAGCTCTTGCCATAGATTTTCAAGCAGATTTAAGTCAACTGTAACTTGGTCACTCAGGAACTGTCTTCTTGGTAAGCAACTTCAGTGTAGATTTGGCCTTGTGTTGTAGGTTATTCTCCTGCTGAAAGGTGAATTCCTCTCCCAGTCACTGGTGTAAAGCAGACTGAAGAAGGTTTTCCTCTAGTATTTTGCCTGTGCTTAGTTCCATCCCATTTATTTTTATTCTGAAAAACTCAGAAGTCAAGCATACCCATAACATGATGCAGCCACCACCATGCTTGAAAATAAGGAGGCAGTTAATCAATGATGTGTTGTTGGATTCTCCCCAAACATAAGGCTTTGCATTTAGGCAAAAAAGTGTATTCCTTTGCTGTGGTTTTTGTTGTTGTTGCAATATTACTTTATTGTCTTGGTCAGGGTGTGATTTGGGGTGGGCATTCTATGTTTTTGTTTTCTATAATTTTGTATTTCTATGTTTTGGCCGGGTATGGTTCTCAATCAGGGACAGCTGTCTATCGTTGTCTCTGATTGG
This sequence comes from Oncorhynchus tshawytscha, assembly GCF_018296145.1. NCBI lineage: Eukaryota > Metazoa > Chordata > Actinopteri > Salmoniformes > Salmonidae > Oncorhynchus > Oncorhynchus tshawytscha. Next base: position 14,325,738 of record NC_056459.1, read on the forward strand.
GAACCATACTTAGGTAGCCCTTTCCCTCCTTTCAGTGTGGGAAGTTAACTTTGTTTGTGGCACATAGCACTTAAGCTTCACGGTCGTTTTAGTATGGTTTTGTTGGAGTCATTCAAAATAAAAGGAATATGTACGCTCACCACGCTGCGCTTTGGTCTACTTCCTGTGACGGCCGTGACAAGTTTTCTTTTCACTCTGTCGTTTAGGTCATTATTGTGGAGTCAATGCAATGTTGTTGACCCATCCTCTGTTGGATCTGTAGCTGTTTTAAAATCACCAATGGCCTCATGGTAACATCCCTGAGCAGTTTCCCACTGTTCCCCGGGCACGAAGACGTGGATGTCGGTTAAGGCAGTCCCCCCGCACCTCTCTGATTCAGAGGGGTTGGGTTAAATGCGGGAGACACATTTCAGTTGAATAAGTTCAGTTGGTCAACTGACTATGTCTCCCCCTTTCCCTTTCATTTTCCTTCATTCCAGTCCCGCAGCTCAGTTCAGAAGGACGACTGTATTTTAGATGTGTCTGGGTGGTTTAATACATAATCCACAGCATAATTATTAACTTGACCATAACTTAAAGAGACACTCAACGTTGGATGTGTTATTGTTACCCATCTACCAATCACTTCCCTTCTTTATGAAACATTTGAAAAGCTCCCTGGTCTTTGTAGTTGAATCTGTGCTTGAAATTCAATTCTTGACTGAGGGACCTTAACAGATGTTTTATGTATGGGGGACAGAGGAAGGGTTAGTTATAAAGAAATCATGCCAACGCCGATTACACAGGGTGAGTCCATGTAACTTATTATGTCATTTTACTCCTGAACTAATTTAGGCTTGCCTAGTTATGATTTATCCAACACAGAACAACAAAAAATCTTTCACTTTGACATTACAAAGTGTTCTTTGTAGATTATTGACAAAAAAATGATAATTAAATCCATTTGAATCCCACTTTGTAGCACAATAATGTGAAAAGATCTTAGGGGTTTAAATACTTCTGCAAGGCACTGTATGAATATACGAACCAGGACATAAGTTGTTATCAAATTATAGTGTGACTTTCACAGTTTAAAACCAGGGCTGGAGAACCTAATGAACGTAATGACTCTCATCTGACATTAATTAATGATGCAGAATGACAAAGAATTACAGCAGACCAGAAATATGCAAAGTGTAATAAAACAAAACAAACAATAAAAATGTATAATAATGAAAATACTAACATAAATAATAATATATACATATTAACAAATGTGCAATGATAAATGTCCATTTGAATCAGCAAAAGTACTTCAAGTGATATGAAGTGTGTTTTGAAGAACAGCTGTAAAAAAAAACATCCATACTTTGTCCATTTAACTATTTTGTAGCCTAAACAATATATGTATTATAGAAAATAGAAATATAATGCAAAATAAGCTGTTTAAGAGCCCAATCACCCCTATCACACCACAGTATGCAGAATGACAAGGTGTTTTGGGGCTTGTTGCAACAAAGTCACTGGTTGGATTGGATAGAACAAAGCCTAAAAGCTAACCCCTCACCAAAAAGTAATGCCATTACCTAGCCCAACACTAGCGCATACTGAAAGTATGTGATTGAAAATACATTGGAGAATATTACATGTAAAAAGTACAAGAAACTCCCCACACAGGTACTCTAGATACTTCCTGTTTTCAGAAGAAAATGTCTGCACAGGCAGTAGCCATTTTGCTACACTTTCTTCACAACCTCTATTTCGCAGACAGTGAAGAAGAGAACTATATCTGCTGTAAACTCAGCACAAAGTGAAACACAGGAGGAACTCTCCTTTGGTAATAGATGTTCGATGCAAAAGCTGCTCTTTGAAAATGGGGGTGATACTTAAATGAATAGAACATGAAAAATGAGTTTGATGAAACACGCAACACGCTGTGCAGCCCACTGTGAGTTTCAAGAGCATCCTCACCATGTGAACATTACACTGAAGGCTCTTAAGACCAGGGGACATATCCACAATGCATCTCAGACTAGAAAATGTGTGTTAAGTGCTGAGAATAGTGACTTTTAGAATAGTGATTTTACTCCTACTCTTACAAGTAAAAAATAAAAGCTATGCATGAAGCCTCTTTAGTCATAAGAGTCCCACCTAGTCGACAGATATTTAGGACACCTCATGAGCTGAGTTACCAGCAGGCATCTTGATAATAGAGAATGCAGTCAGTGGTTCACGCTCTACATGCAATTGCTTTGGAGTTGTTGAAAGAATGTTTTAGAAATGTCTATATGATCAATCCATATATAATCTAGACCTCATGTGAAACGGATTACACACTACATGATCATGCTTATAACCACATAGGCCAATAAATAATCACATCTTTTTCTTTGGATTATATAATTAACCTACATCATGTTATTTCAAGTTATCCCTTTGGAGGGCAACAACACCTTAAAAAATGCCTGGAGTAAAGACATCTAGGGACTATGATAACATTGATTTATGCAACATTATCAGCGAGTGATTTGATGCCAAGTGTGTCAGAGCGGTTTAAAGTTGTTAAATGGGGATGGTGAGTGTGTTGATATACTGGATGGACAACACATTAAGAACACCGTCCTGATATTGAGTTTCACCCTTTAACCCTCAGAACAGACTCAATTCGTTGGGGCCTGGACTCTACTTGTGACCGGTTTCAGGAAACTAAGCGTATGTCGCAAGTCACGACTTCACAGGAGAGCCGTTTGAATGTAAAAATGTGCAAAATGTGTTTTTGGTCAGAAATGCCATCTCAAAGATGTGAGTTGCACCCTTTTTTCCCCTCAGAACAGCCTAAGTTCATTGAGGCATGGACTCTACAAGGTGTGGAAAGGGTTCCACAGGGATGCTGGCCCATGTTGACTCCAATGCTTCCCACAGTTGTGTTCAAGTTGGCTGGATGTCCTTTGGGTGGTGGACCATTCTTGATACACACAGGAAACTGTTGAGAATGTAAACCCAGCAGCTTTGCAGTTCTTGACACAAACCAGTGTGCCTGGCACCTACTACCATTCCCCACTCAAAGGCACTTCAATGTTTTGTATTGCTCATTCACCCTCTGAATGTACACATACACAATCTATGACTCAATTGTCTCAAACCTTAAAAATCCTTCTTTAACCTGACTCCTCCCCTTCATCTACACTGATTGAAGTGGATTTAACAAGTGACAACAATAAGGGATCATAGTTTTCACCTGGATTCACCTGGTCAGTCTATGTCATGGAAAGAGCCGGTGTTCCTAATGTTTTGTACACTCAGGTTTTAACAAGATTCCCGAGACCTTTTCTGAGATGCTTTGTGGATACGGGCCCAGGAGTCTCTGGGAACTTTCTACTCCTCAAAGTAACCAATATCGTCTAAACAAAATCTCCAAACAATTGCTGTCAAGACCACACACAAACACACACCTCACCCCACCAAAAATGTGCTGCCACAACCCCATTTGCAGAACCACACACACACACACACACCACGCGCACACACACACACACACACACACACACACACACACACACACACACACAATACCAAACAACAATCACTGTCAAGACCACACTACCCCATTGACAGAACTCTTCACCAAACGATCTTTGTCAACAGTGGTTGGAAATGACAGCCCCTGAGGCACACACACCCTTCCATATACACACAAACACACACACCGTACACACAAAGTACACACACACATCCCAAACAATCACTGTCAACGTTATGGTCCGGCTGATGTGGCTGTAGGAAATGACAGCTAAGTAGGGAAGGAGGGACAGAGTCCAGCTGTGATGTGCCTTTGGCTACTGAGAGCTGTCAATCCCGCTGGCAGCAGACAGAAAAGTGAGTGTCCACTGTCATCATTCTCCACACTAGATGCTACCATCACGCTGGCAGACAGATGAGACATAGAGGCCGAAATGGCACCCGCTCCCTATATTGTGCACTACTTTAAACCAGGGCCGATAGGGAATAGGGTGTATTACACAATACAATGTAGGGAATAGGGTGTATTACACAATACAATGTAGGGAATAGGGTGTATTACACAATACAATGTAGGGAATAGGGTGTATTACACAATACAATGTAGGGAATAGGGTGTATTACACAATACAATGTAGGGAATAGGGTGTATTACACAATACAATGTAGGGAATAGGGTGTATTACACAATACAATGTAGGGAATAGGGTGTATTACACAATACAATGTAGGGAATAGGGTGTATTACACAATACAATGTAGGGAATAGGGTGTATTACACAATACAATGTAGGGAATAGGGTGTATTACACAATACAATGTAGGGAATAGGGTGCCATTTCAGATGCAGCCAGAGAATCAGCTGGTGCTGTGTAGCTCCATCAGTCATACATATGGCACATCACCTCTCTCCTGCACAAATTAGCAGCATAGGGTCTATAGAGATATGGCCAAGGTAAACAAGTAATGATTTATATTTTCCCTGTGCTACAGACGGCTATATCGGTCCACTAATACAGGACTAGTAAAGGCCCAGTGCACTACTTTTGCTGCAGCACCCTCAGCACTCCTTCTTCCCGCAGCTATGCTGAGGTCCACATAGCTCTTAGAAACAAAGGTGCTATCTAGAACCTTAAAGGGTTCTTCATCTGTACCCAGAAGAGAACCCTTGAAAGAAAATCAACACAGTCTGAGTCACTGTCATTCAACTACACTAATAGAAAAAAGGGTTCCAAAAGGGTGCTTTAGCTGTCCACATAGGTGAACCCCTTTCGGTTCCAGGTAGAACCCTTTTTTGTTCCAGGTAGAACCCCTTTGGTTTGCAGGTAGAACCCTTTCAGTTCCAGGTAGAACTATGTGGGTTCCATGTTCTACTTGGAACCAAAAAGCATTCTACTTGGAACCAAAAAGCGTTCTCCTATGGGAACAGCAAAAGCACCCTTTTGGAACCCTTTTTTCTAAGAGTGTAGTTAATTGACAGTGAATCAGACTGTGCTGATAGTGTTGACAGTGCTTAACCCATGTCTATTGCAGCAACTGTACACAGAACAGACCTTTATAGGTCCAGTAGTTGTTGTTATGGTAGAAAGACGTGGGCAGTGTTTGTATTGGAGAATCTAACTAGTCGTGACACACAACAGCAACACAGCGCTTCAAAGAGCTTATTCCTGGCTCCCATGAAAGCTATTGTTCTGAGAGCAATAAGAATGTCAGTGCACCTGTCCTACGCTCAGGTGTACACACACACACACACACACGCAGCCACACACACACACACGCAGATGCACACGCAGACGCACACACACACACACACACACATCCACACACATCCACACACACACACATCCACACACATCCACACACACACAAGGCAATGGGAGCTTTTCATCTCACACAGCGTCATCAGAGCTTTAAAGATATTGTTGCCTTGAATGATGTCAATCTATACACACCGTTTTCACACTTAGCTGTAATCCAGTAAGACATCAACAGCTTTTTCCATTTTGATTGAGCAGTGCCATGTTTCTTGCTCTGAATTAGTGGGAAAGAAATGTAAAAGGCCTATTAGACTAATGCATTTAGTGCCTTTTGAAGATAGTGCTTTGTGACTAATGCTCTGTGTCCATGTCACGTTTCACCAGTGTACCCCATTTACCAATTCAAAGGCATGATTTAATCGCAGGCCCGAAATCACTACAGAGAAAAGCTCTAGAAGTGTTTTCCCACCCCAGGATACATACGGGCCCTGGTGGACGTAGCGCAGTAACTAGAGAATAGGGTGTCATTTGGGATGAAGCCTGTAAAAACGTTTCACATCACAGCCTCTTTAGTAACCTGCGCTTATTCCATCACTGTTCTGTATTCCCTGGACTGGACAGACTCAGCAAGTCAGACCCCAGTTCTGCAAGATGTCTGGGTCTACTTTCTGCCCACCACAGGACTGTGTTAGCCTGTAAAACTAAAACGTATTCTGTGCAGCTAATGCAAGGCCTTAGTTAGGTCTCTGGTGAACTAGTCATAAGAGTGTGGTTCACCATCGGAACCACATCCATTACAAAAGCAGTCTTTCTTCACGCGCTGATGTACAGAGCCAAGAAAAGTCTTCACTTTCCAAGCAATTAGTCAGAGGAATTAGTGGAATCAACCCCCAAGCCAATGTGGACAGAGTGGAAACGTGAATTAGACCTGCAAACAGAAGCAGAATCACCACGACGACATGGCACCCAGCGTCTCCACGGCAACAACCAGAGTTCTAACTCGGCTACAGCTGTTCTCATATGCGCTCATCTCACCTCAGCTTCTAAATCTGGACGATCACAAGCTATTTATAGATTACTAGCAGTTAGCAGTGTTGGTGGCCATGGTGATGATGATGATGGTGATGATGACTTTGTTTGAATATCAACTGTAGTTAAAGTTGTCAAGTTCAGAGAATAATTCTACAGTTTCTGATTTGTTTTTATTACACACAATGAGCGGAGCCAGATTCCTACAGTAAAGCCTTTGTTGTTCTCTCTCGAATGACTTCTCAACATCAAGTTGACAATATGACAGTTCTGTATCCAGAGTTGTGAGTATCAACTTACTTTTCACCTATGTTGTGCATGCACACACACACACACACACACACACACACACACACGCTGTACAAAAAAAAACATCACAAATCGAGTTGTTTCAACTAATTATTATTTAAGTGACTGGCCTTTTTTACTAAACTTGTCGGTCAAAGTGTTACATCAATTTATAAAAAGTTTTGGCCCAAACTTAGCTCCAACCTAAGAAAATGTGGGCAAAAATGATGTCAACATAAAATGATGTGTTTGCTCAATTTGTCTCATATGTTAATTCAACCTCAAAACATGTTGGCATGTTACCTAAAAAAGGCTGTGTAACTAGTTACACACACAGTGCTTTTAACATAGTGTTTTCAACTTACATATATGATTACATTGTGCGTGTTAATTTATACAATAATTAGTATTCCACATGTTTTCACCTGGGATTTGAACTCAAAACCTCTCGGTTTATGGCATCCTGACCTTCCTGCTACACCACCATGTCTCTATCAGTTAACGTGTTAACGTGTTCAAACTTCATATGACTATTCTCTCATCATTGATTTGATTGACTTATTTCAGCAATTGTAGGTGTTCTGTATAGTTGTCTAATGTTACTGGGTCATATTACTCTTTAATATTACTCTCTAATGTTACTCCTGAATCACTTTTAAACATGAAATAGTTTTTATTGAGATTTACTTTGAAGTGCAAAGCGCAATACCATTGAAATCAGGCATTGACACAGACATGGTGGTGTGGGAGGAAGAATGGAATACTGCACTCAAGAGATTGTGAGTTCAAATCCCAGGTGAGAACGTCTGTGTGTAACTAGTTCCACAGCTTTTTTGTTGCTGGCAAAATGCCCAAAAAATAATTTCTATTTGAATAAACATATGAGACAAATTGAGCAAACACATAATTTAAGTTGATTTACCTTTTCTCAAGTTGGAGCTAAGTTTGGGCCAACTAAACAAAGAAAAGGCTGTGTGCACACACACACACACACACACACACACACACACACACACACACACACACACACACACACACACACACACACACACACACACACACACACACACACACACACACACACACACACACACACACACACACACACACACACATACACACACACACACACACTGAGAGGTTCCCGAGGTTCATTCTGCCCTTCTGATGTCTATCCAGCCGGCACTAACACCTACAGCCAACATTATCAGCCTTGTGTACATAGCATTCAGCATTTGTGTTTAGGTTGTTTTTTTAACCCCTCACATGGCAAGCCGTTAGTGTCAAGTCAAGTGACTCATCCTACTGCTGAATGTGTTGATGGAAAAACAAATAGTTTGTTTCTTTATCTGAATTTGGAACGCGTCTCTTACAGTGCAATAACCTCTGTATAATTGAATTTCCATAACTATTATGTAGATAGGCTATAGCAAGATTTATTCATTGGAGAATATTTGTAACATGTTAGTGTTATTCAAACACAACAGGCAACTGTTGAAACCAGAAAAGCATGAGCCATGGGCTGAGTATGAGCCAGGTCAGGTGGACTCATTATGACTCAAGTCATCAATACACTCTACAGCCATACATAGCCATGGGCTGATCCACTAATGAAACACTTAGTACAATAATAAATGTATAGGCTGTACATGTAATCTCACTGTACTGGCCCGGGTCCTTTACTACATTACAGACAGTAAAAAAAATAGTTTTACAAAAGAAAAGGATGTTGTGTTCATACTGTTGACCTCTGTTTTCATGAGGCACAGTCCTCCTCGTATCATTTACTTTCCTATGGGATGTCTCAGTCTGCACCTAAGGCAGGGGTGTCAAACAAACAGCCTGCGGGCCGGATCCAGCCCATGAGGGGTTCCAATCAGGCCCGAGGGTGGTTAGAGTAGAAACAAAATAAACAAACTCAACATGCTTTAAAATGACTAAAACCGTTATCTATGCACAATCATTATCATGACCTAGGCCTATGTATTTGCATGCCTTGCTTGTGCGCATGTGAGTGTTTGTAGGCTATGTCACCTTCATTCTCCATGCCTCCACAAGGTGAAATGCATCCCCAGGAATATTTTCTACTTCTTCTGGATTGTAGGAAAACATACGGTACTTTCTGAAAGGCTCATGGGGTCATGACATACTTTATAACGCATCAGTAAGTGGAGCTGCTTTCTGTAGCCTCTGTAAAGCAGGCTGTGTTGAACAGGTTTCACTGGACCTTTAACGTGATGTAACGGACGGCTACATTGTCGCTTACATCCATATAAACTCTTTCTTTATGGAACGCATCTCTTACAGTGTAAAGTACCAGGTAAAAGCAATTGTATATCATTTGTTTCCATACCTACCTATCTAGATACACTGTAAAACCAAGTGTTAAGAATCTCAACACTTAACTAAACACTTTTCTGTAACACTTTTTAAACGCACATTTAGAATGTCAACGAAAATGCGTCACAGTGTTTAGATAGTAAACACCAGCACATGTTTATTCGTTGTAACACTTTTTAAACACATGCACACCTTTATACAACACTTAACACTGTGTTGTTTTAACAGGGTGTAAAGCAGTATTTACATATTTCCCAGCATGTCTTTTGTGTGGAATGTGCGAGATGTGCGAGACCCACCCATGACTATATAAATTATATTTCTGAAGCCTTCTTCAAGTGACTGCCTAATTGAATGTATTTCAATTAAAAATAAACCCTTTAATGACCACATATTATATATTTAATGAGGCCTTTAGTTATGGCCTAGTTATCCTCGACATTATGGTCTACAAATCCTGGCTCATGGGCCACATCAGACCTGCAAGTCACAATATGCTGGTTTGTGAAGTGATTAGAGAGAGGATATCCAAGTATTTGAATATGTTATAACCCACAACTTGCACTCAGAGTGACTGCTATGGTGAAGGACTTAATAAACAAGACTACCTAAACCATCTAAACTGGAACAACCATCCTTGTCTCATCTCGCACCAGCGACTCCTGTGGCGGGCCGGGCGCAGTGAACGCTAAACAAGGTTGCCAGGTGCACGGTGTTTCCTCCGACACATTGGTGCGGCTGGCTTCCGGGTTGGATGCACGCAGTGTTAAGAAGCAGTGCGGCTTGGTTGGGTTGTGTATCGGAGAACGCATGACTTTCAACCTTCATCTCTCCCGAGCCCGTACGGGAGTTGTAGCGATGAGACAAGATAGTAGCAATTGGATACCACGAAATTGGGGAGAAAACGGGGTCAAAAAAAAAAGATTTGTTTAGTTTAGAAAAATGTAAGTGAGCTCAGATCAGTGTTAGGAATGTCTGTCATATAGTATACGATCAATGAATCAATCAAAGTGCATGAGGACACAGATACAGTATTAAAATAAACTATTCTAAATATAAATCTGCAACAAGGCATGCTGGGAAATATGATAATAGGGCCCCTCCCACATCTTTGAAGTCAGCACAGTCGAGTAACAACAATACCATGCGATTTAAAGATTTCTTGAATCAAATGTCCTGTTCAGTTGTGCTGAAATGTAGGTAAGGTGACAGACATTCCTAACACTGATCTGAATAAATGGCATCTATTTATAATGACCAAATGCACTCTAAACAGGACTATGGGAAAGTGTTTATAATCTGAACACTTAGGAGATATAGGTGTTCTCCTGGTTGGAAGTTGACTGGAAAAGGTTGACTGTCATATTTCATCTCGCATTGTAAATGCCTGTGTTAAGATGAGAACACCTATTAGCAAATCTAAATGCCTAGTGTTTAAATTTAAACACTGACGTTTAGGTTATAAATGTGTCACATGTTTCATGTGTCCACATCATTAAGGAATTATCATGGTCCACACATGATTAAAAAAAAAGTTATATAGCTGCACCATTGAGAGCATCACGACTGACTGCATCAACACATGGTATGGCAAATGCTCGGCATCCGACACCAAGGTGCTACAGAGGGTAGTGCGTACGGCCCAGTACATCACTTGGGCCGAGCTCCCTGACACCCAGGACCCACATGTTCTACAACTCCAGCCACCCAACTCTCTGCTACCACACAGCAAGGGGTACCGATGCACCAAGTCTGGAAACAACAGGAGCCTGAACAGCTTCTACCCCCAAGCCATAAGACTGCTACATAGGTAGTTAAATAGTTAACCAATAGCTACTTGGAATATCTACACTGACCCTTTTTGCACTCTTTTGACTCATCACATCCGCTGCTGTTACTATTTATTATCTATCCTGTTGCATAGTCACTTCATCCCTACCTATATGTACATATCTACCTCAATCACCTTGCACCCCTGCACATGGACTCGGTACTGGTACCCCGTCAATATAGCCAAATGATGGTTACTCATTGTGTATGTATTCCTTGTGTTAATATTTATCTATTTTTCTATTATTTCTATTTCTTTTTCCGTCTCCATTGCTGGGAAGGGCTCGTAATTAAACATTTCAATGTTAATCTACACCTGTTGTTTACAATGTATATGAAAAATACAATTTGATATGATGGTTATACAGTGTAGGCTATAGCATGTATAGCATGTATGTTTAAACATGTCTGCATTATTCAAACATAACAGGCACCTAACCCCTTCACCATCTGTTGAAACCAGGAAAGCACATATGAGCCGGGGCAGGTAAACTCATTATAACTCAAGCAGAGACAATCTACAGCCAAACATAAACCATGTTAACCAGGTGATAATGCCAGGAGCTGTTCTTTCAGGGCTACAGCACTTATAGCTCATGGGAAAGCACAGTCTCAATATGTCACTGCTGAAAACAGTGGTATTAAATCCACTACTGTCGGCTGTAATTCAATTGTGATTTTGAATATGTATCCTAAATTATATAAGCTGACAAACAACCAACGGAAATATGGCCAAACTCAAAAGGGATCGTTTCACATTCAAATGGACAAATAAACCAATAGACCTGAACAGTCCATTATACATGTAGCTACAACTCTAAAAGCACATTAAAATGCATGTGCTTTTAGTGTTGTCAGCTGCTGTAACATACACAATACAAAGGAAGCATACTATGGTCATGTTCACTCTCCAGTAGTCATTTAAGTGTTGCTAGGCACATCTGAAGACATGCCTAGTGCATTATGTTATGTGCCTGTGTTGAATAATATCATGTGTAGATGGTGTCCATAATGTAGAAGGTGTCCCCCCCACCTCTCTGCTTCAGAGGGGATGGGTTAAATGCCCCTTTCCCTAATGTAGGTCTAAAGCCCACCCACTCTGGTCTTTGATACAGTTTAATCAGACGTTGCTTGGGGGAAATTAATATTGGTTGTTATCCCCAAAACAGAAACGTTTCAGGAATTGGAAAACAATGTATATATTTCCCCATTAACGAAAATACAATTATGAAACTTGAGATGCTATTTTGAAAATGCGTTTTTGGTCCTAGAGTCATGAAATGTTCCGAGTACATTGAGGGGAGTTACTCCTTTCAATAAATGTTTTTAGAAAATGTATTTGCGAGGTTTACATCAGACAGCAACGTATTTCAAAAACAAATAATAAAACATTCACTCTTAACTTTCGAGTAATGTAGGCCTAAAAAGGGTTAACGTCTTCGTGTTATTAAACTTGTTACGGGTCCCTATGTTACCCAGGTCGGATCGACAGGTTAAATATGTGTATTCTAACATAAATGTCTCTGTACGTCCATGAAGTCATGTCAATGTGAACCTTTAGTACAGAAACATTGCGTGCAACGCTGTGTGCCTACCCTATGTGTAGAAACAATGCTGTGTGCCTCCTCTCTGTGTAGAAACAATGCTGTGTGCCTCCTCTCTGTGTAGAAACAATGCTCTCTAATCTACTGCCTGTATTTTTCTGGTCCTTCACAAAGACCATTATGATTTTGTCTTGTTTTATAGAAATGCTGATTCACCTTAAAAACGATTGTTTGCTTAAAGATATTTCCATATTATGGCGGAGATCAAATCCAGCTAGACCTTTCACTGTAATGTTGGCAATACCACTTCAATCAAGAAACTAGCATGTTCATTGAGGCCCTAAGCTAAATAAAGGCCATGCAAATGCCAACATTAAAGGCACCAGGCTACTCTGAATATGTGCTAAAGTTGTAGGCCTATAGCCTACAGTACGCCTGTTGACTCCGTTGGTATTTTCTACACGAATATCCTATAGCATATATACTGTACATCTGTTTTTGTATGTTTTCTTCTATCAAAGTGGATATACCTCAGGATACGATTCGTTGGAGGACAAGGATCTGATCGTTTGGCCGAGAAAGGGTTATGGGCGTTTTATTCGGCCTGCTTGGAATAATATGTATGGCCAGCTGGTGTATGGCCAGCTGCAGATCATCCCTCATGATGTGGTTGTTGGCAGCGCAGCTCACAGGAGCTAGAGGGGCTGTCCTTTCAGCACCACGTGCAGCGCAGCTCACAGGAGCTTAGAGGAGCTGTCCTTTCAGCACCAGGTGCAGCGCAGCTCACGGGAGCTAGAGGAGCTGTCCTTTCAGCACCACGTGCAGCGCAGCTCACAGGAGCTCGAGGAGCTGTCCTTTCAGCACCACGTGCAGCGCAGCTCACAGGAGCTAGAGGAGCTGTCCTTTCAGCAGCAAGTGCAGCACAGCTCATGTTCAAGCTGCAGCAACAGCTGATGGAACGAACTTCAGTTAAGGTTACATGCACACAATCATAGGAAGATGGTTTTTTTGGGGGGGGACTAGTATGGGGGGGAGGGGGACTAGTATAGGCCTAGCACACTACTTTTGTGAAATAACTGTTTTATTATTTTTTAAGTAAGATAATTTGTATTCATTTTATTATTATTATTTTTTTCAAGGAGTGCTGCAGCACCCTCAGCACCGCTACTTCCACGTCAATGCACACAATAATGCCATTATTATTGCCTGTCAGGTTAATATAATACTTTGTTTAAAACGTTTACATGCTTTGCAAAAATAACGATTTCCCCAATAATCCTGTGTACATGGACACATCTGAAAGCAGGCTACTGATGAGACATTTGATAATTGCAGAACATCGCCAAACAATATAAACGTTCTACCACAGTGACCATGTTATTTTTGCAAATACTATTTGATTCTGAGTTCAGACATATAATGTTTGTATGTGAAAACTACTTATAAGATGAATACTTTTCCGAACTCACTTAACTCACTTAATGGTGCATGCACATGCGCAGATCAAATTGACCGCTGGGACGTCAATTAACCTGTTTACATATCATAATAATTCGAAAGATTGCTCAGAAAACCAGGTGTTTTAATCGGTGTATGCTTACTTCGATTATGACCTTACACTGATTAAGATAAGCAGAGTAAGGTGTTTACACACAGCACATGCCTAATGCAATATTCGGCCTTCTGCCATAATCAGTTTAATGTCGAGTGTTTAGTGTGAATGTAAACATATTGATGCCTCCACAGTTTTTTAGATAGTGTTGACATGTTATCAATCACAGCATTTTGTAACCTACCACTTGCATGGTCTGCCATTAAATTATGGATTAAAACATGTTGTCTACAGGGGTAACCAATACAGATGCAGCAACAGTCGTGCAGTTGAAATCATTGTACATGTAGGCTTATCATTATTTGGTTTCCAAAAATGTGGTCAAGCCTATCTCAGTGGCGTGGTAGGCCACTCCTACTTTGATGGTGCATTGTGGTACTCGGGGGAATGGTTGCATACATAGTAGCCTAGAGGACTGCTTTTCGTGTAGGCTATTGATATTTTCTCATTAAATTGATGAGCTGCTGAAATCTATAATGGAAATGGTCAGTTTATCTAGATAGACAGACACATTATGTTGTTGCTACTGATTGTAGTGATGCCTTTTTTCCCCCTGATCTATAAAGTTGATGTGCAGAAACATTGTACACAGGTGGCATTTTACTGTTATTGCGTCATCATTTGGTTTCGCCTGTTAACATACCGGAGTTATTTAGCGAAAACCACATTTTACCTACTTTTCTAAAACAATTGATGTTGCATAAGGGACAGGTTTTAAGGGTTAATACCGGGTAGTGGGTATAGACTACCTGTTGCTGGACTAAGTTTAGTGAAACACATCTCTGCATAATGCTGTGTTGACTTTAATTCGTTGTGCTATATAGTGTTGTAAGTAATATAGTAACTATTTAAATTGTAGCCTACTAACCACCTAACATCCACGGCCCATGACTGTGATTAGGCTGTAGTCTACACTTTAAATCTCCGCATGAATGACATTATATTGACACAGTGGTTGTGCGTAATGCTGGTACGCAATTAAATCTCCATGGACTATAGACTGCAGACTCACCTATGGTGGTGATGACTGTGATGGCAAAGTAAAAAGATCCCGCAAATTTCCACTGAACTCCGGCCCTGTGGGGCTCGGCCTCCATAATGATGGTCTCCAGTTTGCGGTAATCGTCCTCGCTAATGTTGTATTTCCCTTGGAGACGCTTCTCCTCTGCCTCCAGCTGTTCTTTCTCCCGCATCTCGAAGTCTGACTCCAGGGCATCGAACACTGCGGCCCCGACCAGCAGGTACGTGAACGTGCAGATGATCAGGGACAATGTCCGCACGTTCTGCCGCTTCATGACCACCAGGAACCGGCGAGTGAGGGGCTCATGTCCCCTCCGATCCCCCGGGAAGGCTGCGCAGCAATCGGGAAAGCGTTGGCAGCGGCTGAAAGAGGAGGGACAGACTGGCGCGTGTTGGTGACTGTGGGTGCGATGGACAGAAGAGCAGTAGTGGAGACTGCTATGTGTGTGATCCCTGTAACAGGTCCCAAAATCCTGCTCCGGGTTCGCAGAGAGACACAGGAGACTGCTCGATCGCCGGGACCACGAGCCCTGCAGCCTAGACACTCTGCGCAAAACCTGCCCAAACCAAGTCCTCCAAGCGCGTAGTGCCATCAACAAGCAGCTGCTAGATTCCTCTGTTGTCTTCTTATCGAAAAGTCAACGTTTTTTTTACGAATTCAATTTAACACATATGGCAAAAATAATGTTCGATTATTTTTGTTGTGAATCTGTAAATGCTTGATGCGGTATTTGCTCTTCTGTCCAAATCTTCCTGGAAGATTTAAAGAGAAATGAACCGACCCAACAAGAGGTTGGATGCGGGTGAAGCATACGCTATTTTTGCATTTGCTCCCAGTAAGTTTCAGTCAGCAGCAACCTGTTCATCTCGCTACCTCATCTTAAGTGTCAGGCTATTTTTAACAACGAACAATCCCCCCCATTTGTACATAACCAATTGACTGTGTGGAATCCAGAAATACAGCTCAGAAATATAAGACATCGCCAGAAGTCATTTCCATTTGATTCACAATGTGTTGTGCTGAGTCCTCGATAAGATACACGAGGAGAGGAACACACAGCGCAGGATCCGGGAGGAAAAAAAGTATACTCACTCACTTGATTCGCGCTCTGGGGATCTAAACCCAGGCAAAACTCAACAAAGATCTAACACTGTGCACAGCGTAATTCCTGTCCATTGCGGAATTATTCACTACCGATTCCTTTCCTCATATCGGATCATATTGCCATGAATTATGGTAAAGATAAAACTATCCCAAAACGGTGACTGGAAGGGACACTCGTCATCAATAAATCTACATTAACTACAGGTTTCATTTCAAATGTTCCCTTCTTAGAATAGTGCCGTGGGGTTCTGCCTCAGGACAAACGTGCATTGTCACTGTATAACCTTCTCTAGAAACCCGGAGCAGGCAAACACGAAATACCGGTATAGCCTGGTGCATGTCTTTTGTTAGGCGCGTGGTGACTACCGGCTCAGCTGCGCCCACCAAGAGCTCCCCAGGCCGGAGCTGATTTCTCCGCGGGCTTCCAATTAACTGGAGTTAAATTATAAAAAGTTTCGGGTTTTCCTCGTTAGTAGAAGTTACTCGAGGCCATCAATTAACGCTAGAGAGAGAGAGAGAAGCACTTTGATGATGAAGCTGAACACTGCGTGTCCTCACAGGCTACGGATGCTGAGTGTGTGGAATCTCCTGTCAGAAGTGTGGCAGGCTATTTAATTTAAGAGACCGTTGAGATCTGATTCTCCATCTATTGTATTTTAGGACGTTCTATTTTAAGACATTCTAATTGTTGAACATGTTTACTTAAAGCCGTCTTCCTCCCGAGGGGCATATCTTAATACTCTCCCAGGTCACCCCTTCTCCTCACACCCCTCCTGCAGCGACCACTCCCACTCATTATCAACACGAGATTACTTCCAAACACATGACCAACTCACATATAGTGCCTTCGGAAAGTATTAAGACACCTGGACTTTTGTTACGTTACAGCCTTATACTTTTTTCTCTCGTCAATCTACACACAATGCCACATAATGACAAAGCGAAAATAGGTTTTTAGAAATGTTATCAAATTTATTTCAATAAAAAACAAAACAGCTTATTTACATAAGTATTCAGACCCATTGCTATTAGACATTGAGCTCAGGTTGCATCCTGTTTCCATTGATCAACCTTGAGATGTTTTTACAACTTTATTGGAGTCCACCTGTGGTAAATTCAATTATTTGGACATGATTTGGAAAGGCACATACCTGTCTATAAGGTCCCACAGTTGACAGTACATGTCAAAGCAAAAACCAAGCCATGAGGTCGAAGGAATTGTCCGTGGAGCTCCAAGACAGGATTGTGTCGAGGCACAGATCTGGGGAGGGGTACCAACACTTTGATGCAGCATTGAAGGTCCCCAAGAACACAATGGCCTCCATCATTCTTAAATGGAAGAAGTTTGGAACCACAAAGACTCATCCTAGAGCTGGCCACCTGGCCAAACTGAGCATACGGAGAAGAACGGCCTTGGTCAGTGAGGTGACCAAGAACCCAATGGTCACTCTGATAGAGCTCCAGAGTTCCTCTGTGAGATGGGAGAACCTTCCAGAAGGACAACCAGCTCTGCAGCACTCCACCAATCAGGCATTTTTATGGGTTGGGTCACGTCTGGAGGAAACCCGGCACCATCCCTACGGTGATGCATGGAGGTGGCAGGATCATGCAGTGGGGATGTTTTTCAGTGGCAGGGACTGGGAGACTAGTCAGGATCGAGAGAAAGATTAACGGAACAAAGTACAGAGAGTTCCTCAATGAAAATCTGCTCCGGAGGGCTCAGGACCTCAGACTTGGGCGAAAGTTCACCTTCCAACAGGACAATGACCCTAAGCATATAGCCATCCAACCTGACAGAGCTTGAGAGGATCTGCAGAGAAGAATGAGAGAAACTCCCCTAATACAGGTGTGCCAAGCTTGTAGCGTGATGATCAAGAAGACTAGAGGCTGTAATCACTGCCAAAGATGCTTCAACAAAGTACTGAGTAAAGGGTCTGAATACTTTTGTAAATGACATATTTCAGTTTTTTCTTTTTAATAAATGTGCACTAATGTCAGAACTGTTTTTGCTTTGTCATTATGTTGTATTGGTGTAGATTGATGAGGGAAAAAAGTAATTTAATCCATTTTAGAATAAGGCTGTTTATTTAACCAGGAAGGGCTCATTGAGATTTAAAATCTCTTTTTCAAGAGCATCCTGGCCAAGATAGGCAGCACCAAGTCTTTACAAAAATTACAGACAAACAACATGAAAAACTACAAGTAATCTAGTAAAAACCATAGAATTCACAAGAGTAAAACAAAATCAAAAACAGCTAATTAAAAACATTGACAGGTCAGGGAATCAGTCTCAAGATCATTCATCAGTGATTTAAAAATACCAATCGGGACAAGTTCTTCCAGTTTAAAAGTATTTTGTAAAAGGCATTCCAAGACGATGGCGCAGAGCACATAAAAGCCCTTTTACCAAATTCAGTTTGGACATTTGGAACAGTCAGCAGGATAAAGTCCAGCGAACGAAGAGAGTACCCACCACATTTCTGAACAATAAAAATGCCAAAATAAAAAGGTAGTAAATCCAAAATGGCTTTGTAAATAAAAGTATACCAGTGACTGTGCCTATGAATTACTAGAGAAGGCCAGCCAACCCTGGTATACAAAGTGCAGTGGTGCGTAAGGGATTTGCAGTTTAAAATAAATCTCACAGTGCCATGGTAAAGGGTGTCAATTGATCTCAAACACTGAGCGGAAGCATTCATATATAAAATATCCCCATAGTCTAGTAAAGGCATAAATGTAGCTGGTACTAGCCTCCTTCTGGCTTCAACAGAAAAACAGGCCTTATTCCTAAAATAAAATCCCAATTTCAGCTTCAATTTATTTGTTATTTATTCGCATTTTAAAAGAGAGGCCATCAATTAATTAAATTCCAAGATATTTGTATGAGGTTACAACCTCAATCTCCTTGCCCTGACAGGTAGTAATAGGTGAAAGGTTCAGAGGTCTATTTCTTGCTTTAGAAAACACCATTTGTTTAGTTTTGTCAGTATTGAGGATAAGCTTCAATTGACACAAGGTATGTTGAACAGTATAAAAAGCAGTTTGCAAGTTCTGGGAAGCTTTTGTAAGAGCACAACAGTAAATAACAGTATCATCAGCATAAAAATGAAGTTGCGAATTTTGGACATTTTTGTCTAAATCATTTATATAAATAGTGAATAAGAGAGGACCAGGTACAGAGCTTTGGGGCACACCATTAAAGACAGACAATTTAACAGACATAAGCCCATCAAATTGAGTGCACTGAGTTCTATCAGACAGAGAGTTAGCAAACCATGCAACTGCATGCTCTGAAAGACCTACACTCGACAATCTCTGCCTTAGTATAGCATGATCAACTGTATCAAAAGCCTTAGAGAGATCAATAAAGAGTGAGACACAGTGCTGTTTTTTGTCAAGGGCTTCAGTGATATCATTTACAACCTTCATGGCTGCTGTAATTGTGCTATGGTTCTTCCTGAAGCCCAATTGGTACATTAATAAAATAGAGTGAGTAAATAAAAACTAATTTAGCTGTTCACTCACAAGGGTTTCAAGTATTTTCACCAGGGGTGACAGCTTTGAGATTGGCCTATAATTATTTAAAAGAGTTGGATCTCCCCCTTTTAAAAGTGGTAGGACAAATGCTGATTTCCAGATCTTTGGAATTTCATTACATTCCAGGGTTAGATTGAACAGATATGTAAGTGGTTCAGCTATGAAATCAGCTGCCAGATTTAAAAAGCAGGGATCCAAAAGATCAAGACCTGCAGGCTTTCTCTGATCTAAGGATTTCAGGGCGTTATGTACCACCTGCACCGAGAATGGCAAAAAGCTAAAAGTTTGACCAGCTCTCACTGGTTCATCCACACAGGGTTGTACAGAGACAGAGGACACTGAATCAAACAACCTACCAGAAGATACAAAGTGCTCATTGAAACAATTCAGTTTTGTCATATACAGCAACAGAGTCCTTCAAAACACATGACGGTAATTCAGTAACATTACTGTTACCAGATATAGACTTAATAGCCTTCCAAAACATTCTAGGGTCTGTAACGATTGTCGTCGGGAGAAGGAGAAGAGGACCAGGTGCAGCGTGGTAAGTATTCATAATACATTTGATAAATACGAATACTTGAACAAAAAACAACAACACGACAAATGAACAGTTCTGCAAGGTGCAATACACACAAAACAGAAAACAACTACCCACAACCCATAGTGGGAAAACAGGCTGCATAAGTATGGTTCTCAATCAGAGACAACGATTGACAGCTGCCTCTGATTGGGAACCATACCAGGCCAAACACATAGAAATCTAACACACAGAACAAAACATAGAATGCCCACCCCAACTCACGCCCTGACCAAACTAACACTAGAGACATAAAAATAGGAACTAAGGTCAGGACGTGACAGGGTCATTCAGGTTATCAGTGGTAACATACATAAAATATTCAGACTTGGCCTTGGTCAAAAATAAGCCAATCAGCATCAGAACATGATTTCCTTGCTTTAGCCCAGGCTAGATTACGGTTGTGAATAATACAAGACAGCTCAGAAGAAAACCATGGATTAACCCGCCCTTTAACCCTGAACCTGCGGAATGGGGCATGTTTGTTTACTATTTGGAAAAACCATCATGAAAGAATTTCCAGGCAGTTTCCACATCAGGGATAAACTCAATCTGCTCCAGTCAAAATAAAACAAATCATGAAAGAAAGCCTGCTCATTAAAACACTTCAAATTTCTCTTACGAATAAAACGTGGGTTTGTTTTAGGAACCTTAGTATTTCCAACAGCAACAACAGCACAATGGTCACTTAAATTATTACAAAAACACCAAATGCAGAATATTTATGTGGAACATTTGTCAATATCAAATAAATCAGGGTAGATTGATCTGGGCATTTAAGATTTGGGTGAGTGGGTGAGTTAATCAACTGGGTAAGATTACAAAACATTTGATAGAATTACAAAACATTTTTAAATCATCAGACACCGGCTTAACAGCCAATTGTGTAATGAACAACACAAATTATAACAACATTGAGAGGCCATGGCGAACTGATCATTCTAAGGGGTAGATGTGCCCATCGACCCATGCCTCTCACAAACTCCTCTTTATCCAACAAAATAGATGACTAAACCTGTATATGATTTAAAACTGTGGAAATCTTTTCAATATTAATGATCTTCAGGATCTACACAGGATTACAGTTTTTACATATTCTCAGGGTCAATATTTTGGCATATTTTTGTCGTTGTTGCTATACTCTGGTCTGATGTCAGTTTTATTTGTATGGAGGACATAACTCAGCACGCACCCAACCCGCTCACTCTAATCAAGGGCATGTCGTGCCAATCCTTCAATAGACTCTGACTCTATAATTTAGTCTTTTGACTCTTGAGGGAAGTGTGAACTTAAAATCCCCTTGAACTTTACAATAGCATACTTGAATATGCTCAACTGTCAGTTCTCTGCCTTCTACTTCCCCCACCACAGATACGATGTCATAACCCCAAAGGCCTCCTCTTCACAGCTGGTATTTAAGACACTCCATCCTCATTTCCCCATTTGACCTTTAGACCCTTTGGGCCATTCGTCTATGCCAACTAGGGTAACTATGGTGACCCAAAGGGTTCATAGGGAAAACGCATCCCTAAGGAAGGCTCACATTAGCTCATTTTAACCATGCCTAATTGGAAAACAAAACCTTGTCCTCTCTGAGAAGGGTCATACTGGCTATTAGTCTATACCAGGTGGCCAACCCTCCTTCTGGAGAGATACTGGGTATGCAGGGGTTTGATCTAGCCCTTCTCCAACACATAGCTCCCCAGGAAGAGAGTAACTGGCCACCCCCTGGTTTATTTCTACCATCGTTTGAGACTTGCTGGCATGAAAACGATCAATGAGTATCTCCAAGTTTATTAAGTGAAGTTCCCTTTACAGTGTAATTAGCCCAGAGTGCTTTCTATTGTAAGTTACTGATGGGTAGCACAACTATCTGTCCTAAACCTCTCCCTCAACATCAACAAAAACGAAGGAGCTGATCATGGACTATAGGAGACAGCAGAGAGAGCACGCCCCCATCCACCTTTTCAGGGCTGCAGGGGAGAGGGTCAAAAGCATCAAGTTCCTCGGCCTGCGCATCACTGACAACCTGAAATGGTCCTTTCACACAGACAGTGTGGTGAAGAAGGAGCATCAGCGTCTCTTCAACCTCAGGAGGCTGAAGAAATTGGTCTTGGCCCTCACAAACTTCTACAGATGCACCATTGAGAGCCTCCTGTCGGGCTGTATCACCACCGGGTACAGCAATTGCACCATCCGGAACCGCAGGGCTCTCCATAGAGTGTAGCGGTCAGCCCAATGCATCACAAGGGGCACAATGCCCGCCCTCCAGGACATCTAGAGCACCCGGTGTGACAGGAAGGCCGAGAAGATCATCAAGGACCTTAGGCACTCGAGCCACGGCCTGTTCACCCTGCTACCATCTAAAAGTACAGGCGCATCAAAGCTGGGACCGAGAGAATGATAAACAGCTTATATCTCCAGTCCATCAGACTGTTAAACAGTCACCACTAGCCGGCCTCAGTCCAGTACCCTGCACTGAACCTAAGTCGCTGTTACTAGCAGGCTACCACCCGGTACTCTATCCTGCACCTTAGAGACCGCTGCCCTATGTACATAATCATTGAACACTGGTCACTTTAATAATGTTTACATACTGTTTTACTCACTTTATATGTATATAAACTATTCTAGTCATGGCTCATCCTATATAAATACTGCAATACAAACATTTTCTATTCACATACTGCCCATACTGTCTATACACACCATTATATACACTGAGTGTACAAAACATTAAGAACACATGCTCTTTTTATGACATAGACTGACCAAGGGAATCCAGGTGAAAGCTATGATCCCTTATTGATGTCAGTTGTTAAATCCACCTCAATCAGTGTAGATGAAGGGGAGGAGTCAGGTTAAAGAAGTATTTTTAAGCCTTGATACAATTGAGACAGGGATTGTGTATGTGAGCCATTCAGAGGGTGAACGAGCAAGACAAAATATTTAAGTGCCTTTGAACGGGGTATGGTAGTTTTATTTATATTTTATTTCAACTTTATTTAACTAGGCAAATCAGTTGAGAACAAATTCTTATTTACAATGACGGCCTACCAAAAGGCAAAAGGCCTCCTGTGGGGACGGGGGCTGGGATTTCAAAAAATAATAATAATATAGGACAAAACACACATCACAGCGAGACACCACAACACTACCTAAATAGTGACCTAAGACAACAAAATAGCATGGCAGCAACACAGGAAAACACAGCATGGTAGCAACACAACATGGCAGCAGCACAAAACATGGTAGAAACATTATTGGGCACATACAACACGAAGGGCAGGAAGATAGAGACAACAAAAGGTACCAGGCGCACTGGTTTCTATCAAGAACTGCTACCCTGCTGGGGTTTTCATGCTCAACAGATTCCTGTGTGTATCAAGAATGGTTCACCACCGAAGGACATCCAGCCAACTTGACACAACTGTGGGAAGCATTGGAGTCAATATGGGTTCAACCCTAACACTAGCCTCAACCAAAATCTAACCCTAGCTTCATGTCCACAGTCCAGTTCCATCCTAACCCTAGCTTCATGTCCACAGTCCAGTTCCATTCTAACCCTAGCTTCATGTCCACAGTCCAGTCCCATCCTAACCCTAGCTTCATGTCCACAGTCCAGTCCCATCCTAACCCTAGCTTCATGTCCACAGTCCAGTCCCATCCTAACTCTAGCTTCATGTCCACAGTCCAGTCCCATCCTAACCCTAGCTTCATGTCCACAGTCCAGTCCCATCCTAACCCTAGCTTCATGTCTACAGTCCAGTTCAATCCTAACCCTAGCTTCATGTCTACAGTCCAGTTCAAGCCTAAACCTAGCTTCATGTCCACAGTCCAGTTCAATCCTAACCCTAGCTTCATGTCCACAGTCCAGTCCCATCCTAACTCTAGCTTCATGTCCACAGTCCAGTCCCATCCTAACCCTAGCTTCATGTCCACAGTCCAGTTCCATCCTAACCCTAGCTTCATGCCCACAGTCCAGTTCAAGCCTAACCCTAGCTTCATGTCCACAGTCCAGTTCCATCCTAACCCTAGCTTCATGTCCACAGTCCAGTTCCATCCTAACCCTAGCTTCATGTCCACAGTCCAGTTCAATCCTAACCCTAGCTTCATGTCCACAGTCCAGTTCCATTCTAACCCTAGCTTCATGTCCAGTTCCATCCTAACCCTAGCTTCATGTCCAGTTCCATTCTAACCCTAGCTTCATGTCCAGTTCAATCCTAACCCTAGCTTCATGTCCACAGTCCAGTTCCATTCTAACCCTAGCTTCATGTCCAGTTCCATCCTAACCCTAGCTTCATGTCCAGTTCCATTCTAACCCTAGCTTCATGTCCAGTTCCATCCTAACCCTAGCTTCATGTCCACAGTCCAGTTCCATTCTAACCCTAGCTTCATGTCCACAGTCCAGTCCCATCCTAACCCTAGCTTCATGTCCACAGTCCAGTTCCATTCTAACCCTAGCTTCATGTCTACAGTCCAGTTCAATACTAACCCTAGCTTCATGTCCACAGTCCAGTTCAATCCTAACCCTAGCTTCATGTCCACAGTCCAGTTCCATTCTAACCCTAGCTTCATGTCCACAGTCCAGTTCCTCCTAACCCTAGCTTCATGTCCACAGTCCAGTTCCATTCTAACCCTAGCTTCATGTCCACAGTCCAGTTCCATTCTAACCCTAGCTTCATGTCCACAGTCCAGTTCCATTCTAACCCTAGCTTCATGTCCAGTTCCATCCTAACCCTAGCATCATGTCCACAGTCCAGTTCCATCCTAACCCTAGCTTCATGTCCAGTTCCATTCTAACCCTAGCTTCATGTCCACAGCCCAGTCCCATCCTAACCCTAGCTTCATGTCCACAGTCCAGTTCCATTCTAACCCTAGCTTCATGTCTACAGTCCAGTTCAATACTAACCCTAGCTTCATGTCCACAGTCCAGTTCAATCCTAACCCTAGCTTCATGTCCACAGTCCAGTTCATCCTAACCCTAGCTTCATGTCCACAGTCCAGTTCCATTCTAACCCTAGCTTCATGTCCAGTCCAGTTCAATCCTAACCCTAGCTTCATGTCCACAGTCCAGTTCAAACCTAACCCTAGCTTCATGTCCACAGTCCAGTTCCATCCTAACCCTAGCTTCATGTCCAGTTCCATCCTAACCCTAGCTTCATGTCCACAGTCCAGTCCCATCCTAACCCTAGCTTCATGTCCACAGTCCAGTTCCATTCTAACCCTAGCTTTATGTCTACAGTCCAGTTCAATACTAACCCTAGCTTCATGTCCACAGTCCAGTTCAATCCTAACCCTAGCTTCATGTCCAGAGTCCAGTTCATCCTAACCCTAGCTTCATGTCCACAGTCCAGTTCCATTCTAACCCTAGCTTCATGTCTACAGTCCAGTTCAATCCTAACCCTAGCTTCATGTCCACAGTCCAGTTCAAACCTAACCCTAGCTTCATGTCCACAGTCCAGTTCCATCCTAACCCTAGCTTCATGTCCACAGTCCAGTTCCATTCTAACCCTAGCTTCATGTCCACAGTCCAGTTCCCTCCTAACCCTAGCTTCATGTCCACAGTCCAGTTCCATTCTAACCCTAGCTTCATGTCCACAGTCCAGTTCCATTCTAACCCTAGCTTCATGTCCAGTTCCATCCTAACCCTAGCATCATGTCCACAGTCCAGTTCCATCCTAACCCTAGCTTCATGTCCAGTTCCATTCTAACCCTAGCTTCATGTCCAGTTCCATTCTAACCTTAGTTTCATGTCCAGTTCCATTCTAACCCTAGCTTCATGTCCAGTTCCATCCTAACGCTAGCATCATGTCCACAGTCCAGTTCCATCCTACTAGCTTCATGTCCAGTTCCATCCTAACCCTAGCTTCATGTCCAGTTCCATCCTAACCCTAGCTTCATGTCCAGTTCCATTCTAACCCTAGCTTCATGTCCAGTTCCATTCTAACCCTAGCTTCATGTCCACAGTCCAGTTCCCTCCTAACCCTAGCTTCATGTCCACAGTCCAGTTCCATTCTAACCCTAGCTTCATGTCCACAGTCCAGTTCCATTCTAACCCTAGCTTCATGTCCACAGTCCAGTTCCATCCTAACCCTAGCTTCATGTCCAGTTCCATCCTAACCCTAGCTTCATGTCCAGTTCCATCCTAACCCTAGCTTCATGTCCAGTTCCATCCTAACCCTAGCATCATGTCCACAGTCCAGTTCCATCCTAACCCTAGCTTCATGTCCAGTTCCATCCTAACCCTAGCTTCATGTCCAGTTCCATCCTAACCCTAGCTTCATGTCCAGTTCCATTCTAACCCTAGCTTCATGTCCAATTCCATCCTGACCCTAGCTTCATGTCCAGTTCCATCCTAACCCTAGCTTCATGTCCAGTTCCATTCTAACCCTAACTTCATGTCCAGTTCCATTCTAACCCTAGCTACATGTCCAGTTCCATTCTAACCCTAGCTTCATGTCCAGTCCAGTTCCATCCTAACCCTAGCTTCATGTCCAGTTCCATTCTAACCCTAGCTTCATGTCCAGTTCCATTCTAACCCTAGCTTCATGTCCAGTTCCATTCTAACCCTAGCATCATGTCCACAGTCCAGTTCCATCCTAACCCTAGCATCATGTCCACAGTCCAGTTCCATCCTAACCCTAGCTTCATGTCCAGTTCCATTCTAACCCTAGCTTCATGTCCAGTTCCATTCTAACCCTACCTTCATGTCCAGTTCCATTCTAACCCTAGCATCATGTCCACAGTCCAGTTCCATCCTAACCCTAGCTTCATGTCCAGTTCCATTCTAACCCTAGCTTCATGTCCAGTTCCATTCTAACCCTAGCTTCATGTCCAGTTCCATTCTAACCCTAGCATCATGTCCACAGTCCAGTTCCATCCTAACCCTAGCTTCATGTACACAGTCCAGTTCAATCCTAACCCTAGCTTCATGTCCACAGTCCAGTTCATCCTAACCCTAGCTTCATGTCCACAGTCCAGTACCATTCTAACCCTAGCTTCATGTCTACAGTCCAGTTCAATCCTAACCCTAGCTTCATGTCCACAGTCCAGTTCAAACCTAACCCTAGCTTCATGTCCACAGTCCAGTTCCATCCTAACCCTAGCTTCATGTCCACAGTCCAGTTCCATTCTAACCCTAGCTTCATGTCCACAGTCCAGTTCCCTCCTAACCCTAGCTTCATGTCCACAGTCCAGTTCCATTCTAACCCTAGCTTCATGTCCACAGTCCAGTTCCATTCTAACCCTAGCTTCATGTCCACAGTCCAGTTCCATTCTAACCCTAGCTTCATGTCCAGTTCCATCCTAACCCTAGCATCATGTCCACAGTCCAGTTCCATCCTAACCCTAGCTTCATGTCCAGTTCCATTCTAACCCTAGCTTCATGTCCAGTTCCATTCTAACCTTAGTTTCATGTCCAGTTCCATTCTAACCCTAGCTTCATGTCCAGTTCCATCCTAACGCTAGCATCATGTCCACAGTCCAGTTCCATCCTAACCCTAGCTTCATGTCCAGTTCCATCCTAACCCTAGCTTCATGTCCAGTTCCATCCTAACCCTAGCTTCATGTCCAGTTCCATTCTAACCCTAGCTTCATGTCCAGTTCCATTCTAACCCTAGCTTCATGTCCACAGTCCAGTTCCCTCCTAACCCTAGCTTCATGTCCACAGTCCAGTTCCATTCTAACCCTAGCCTCATGTCCACAGTCCAGTTCCATTCTAACCCTAGCTTCATGTCCACAGTCCAGTTCCATCCTAACCCTAGCTTCATGTCCAGTTCCATCCTAACCCTAGCTTCATGTCCAGTTCCATCCTAACCCTAGCTTCATGTCCAGTTCCATCCTAACCCTAGCATCATGTCCACAGTCCAGTTCCATCCTAACCCTAGCTTCATGTCCAGTTCCATCCTAACCCTAGCTTCATGTCCAGTTCCATCCTAACCCTAGCTTCATGTCCAGTTCCATTCTAACCCTAGCTTCATGTCCAATTCCATCCTGACCCTAGCTTCATGTCCAGTTCCATCCTAACCCTAGCTTCATGTCCAGTTCCATTCTAACCCTAACTTCATGTCCAGTTCCATTCTAACCCTAGCTACATGTCCAGTTCCATTCTAACCCTAGCTTCATGTCCACAGTCCAGTTCCATCCTAACCCTAGCTTCATGTCCAGTTCCATTCTAACCCTAGCTTCATGTCCAGTTCCATTCTAACCCTAGCTTCATGTCCAGTTCCATTCTAACCCTAGCATCATGTCCACAGTCCAGTTCCATCCTAACCCTAGCATCATGTCCACAGTCCAGTTCCATCCTAACCCTAGCTTCATGTCCAGTTCCATTCTAACCCTAGCTTCATGTCCAGTTCCATTCTAACCCTACCTTCATGTCCAGTTCCATTCTAACCCTAGCATCATGTCCACAGTCCAGTTCCATCCTAACCCTAGCTTCATGTCCAGTTCCATTCTAACCCTAGCTTCATGTCCAGTTCCATTCTAACCCTAGCTTCATGTCCAGTTCCATTCTAACCCTAGCATCATGTCCACAGTCCAGTTCCATCCTAACCCTAGCTTCATGTACACAGTCCAGTTCAATCCTAACCCTAGCTTCATGTCCACAGTCCAGTTCATCCTAACCCTAGCTTCATGTCCACAGTCCAGTACCATTCTAACCCTAGCTTCATGTCTACAGTCCAGTTCAATCCTAACCCTAGCTTCATGTCCACAGTCCAGTTCAAACCTAACCCTAGCTTCATGTCCACAGTCCAGTTCCATCCTAACCCTAGCTTCATGTCCACAGTCCAGTTCCATTCTAACCCTAGCTTCATGTCCACAGTCCAGTTCCCTCCTAACCCTAGCTTCATGTCCACAGTCCAGTTCCATTCTAACCCTAGCTTCATGTCCACAGTCCAGTTCCATTCTAACCCTAGCTTCATGTCCACAGTCCAGTTCCATTCTAACCCTAGCTTCATGTCCAGTTCCATCCTAACCCTAGCATCATGTCCACAGTCCAGTTCCATCCTAACCCTAGCTTCATGTCCAGTTCCATTCTAACCCTAGCTTCATGTCCAGTTCCATTCTAACCTTAGTTTCATGTCAGTTCCATTCTAACCCTAGCTTCATGTCCAGTTCCATCCTAACGCTAGCATCATGTCCACAGTCCAGTTCCATCCTAACCCTAGCTTCATGTCCAGTTCCATCCTAACCCTAGCTTCATGTCCAGTTCCATCCTAACCCTAGCTTCATGTCCAGTTCCATTCTAACCCTAGCTTCATGTCCACAGTCCAGTTCCCTCCTAACCCTAGCTTCATGTCCAGTTCCATCCTAACCCTAGCTTCATGTCCAGTTCCATCCTAACCCTAGCTTCATGTCCAGTTCCATTCTAACCCTAGCTTCATGTCCACAGTCCAGTTCCATTCTAACCCTAGCTTCATGTCCACAGTCCAGTTCCATTCTAACCCTAGCTTCATGTCCACAGTCCAGTTCCATCCTAACCCTAGCTTCATGTCCAGTTCCATCCTAACCCTAGCTTCATGTCCAGTTCCATCCTAACCCTAGCTTCATGTCCAGTTCCATCCTAACCCTAGCATCATGTCCACAGTCCAGTTCCATCCTAACCCTAGCTTCATGTCCAGTTCCATCCTAACCCTAGCTTCATGTCCAGTTCCATCCTAACCCTAGCTTCATGTCCAGTTCCATTCTAACCCTAGCTTCATGTCCAATTCCATCCTGACCCTAACTTCATGTCCAGTTCCATCCTAACCCTAGCTTCATGTCCAGTTCCATTCTAACCCTAACTTCATGTCCAGTTCCATTCTAACCCTAGCTTCATGTCCAGTTCCATTCTAACCCTAGCTTCATGTCCAGTTCCATTCAACCCTAGCTTCATGTCCAGTTCCATTCTAACCCTAGCATCATGTCCACAGTCCAGTTCCATCCTAACCCTAGCATCATGTCCACAGTCCAGTTCCATCCTAACCCTAGCTTCATGTCCAGTTCCATTCTAACCCTAGCTTCATGTCCAGTTCCATTCTAACCCTACCTTCATGTCCAGTTCCATTCTAACCCTAGCATCATGTCCACAGTCCAGTTCCATCCTAACCCTAGCTTCATGTCCAGTTCCATTCTAACCCTAGCTTCATGTCCAGTTCCATTCTAACCCTAGCTTCATGTCCAGTTCCATCCTAACCCTAGCATCATGTCCACAGTCCAGTTCCATCCTAACCCTAGCTTCATGTACACAGTCCAGTTCCATTCTAACCCTAGCTTCATGTACACAGTCCAGTTCAATACTAACCCTAGCTTCATGTACACAGTCCAGTTCCATTCTAACCCTAGCTTCATGTACACAGTCCAGTTCAATACTAACCCTAGCTTCATGTCCACAGTCCAGTTCAATCCTAACCCTAGCTTCATGTCCACAGTCCAGTTCATCCTAACCCTAGCTTCATGTCCACAGTCCAGTACCATTCTAACCCTAGCTTCATGTCTACAGTCCAGTTCAATCCTAACCCTAGCTTCATGTCCACAGTCCAGTTCAAACCTAACCCTAGCTTCATGTCCACAGTCCAGTTCAAACCTAACCCTAGCTTCATGTCCACAGTCCAGTACCATTCTAACCCTAGCTTCATGTCCACAGTCCAGTTCAAACCTAACCCTAGCTTCATGTCCACAGTCCAGTTCCATCCTAACCCTAGCTTCATGTCCACAGTCCAGTTCCATTCTAACCCTACCTTCATGTCCACAGTCCAGTTCCCTCCTAACCCTAGCTTCATGTCCACAGTCCAGTTCCATTCTAACCCTAGCTTCATGTCCACAGTCCAGTTCCATTCTAACCCTAGCTTCATGTCTACAGTCCAGTTCCATTCTAACCCTAGCTTCATGTCCAGTTCCATTCTAACCCTAGCTTCATGTCCAGTTCCATTCTAACCTTAGTTTCATGTCCAGTTCCATTCTAACCCTAGCTTCATGTCCAGTTCCATCCTAACACTAGCATCATGTCCACAGTCCAGTTCCATCCTAACCCTAGCTTCATGTCCAGTTCCATCCTAACCCTAGCTTCATGTCCAGTTCCATCCTAACCCTAGCTTCATGTCCAGTTCCATTCTAACCCTAGCTTCATGTCCACAGTCCAGTTCCATTCTAACCCTAGCTTCATGTCCACAGTCCAGTTCCATTCTAACCCTAGCTTCATGTCCACAGTCCAGTTCCATCCTAACCCTAGCTTCATGTCCAGTTCCATCCTAACCCTAGCTTCATGTCCAGTTCCATCCTAACCCTAGCTTCATGTCCAGTTCCATCCTAACCCTAGCATCATGTCCACAGTCCAGTTCCATCCTAACCCTAGCTTCATGTCCAGTTCCATCCTAACCCTAGCTTCATGTCCAGTTCCATCCTAACCCTAGCTTCAAGTCCAGTTCCATTCTAACCCTAGCTTCATGTCCAATTCCATCCTGACCCTAGCTTCATGTCCAGTTCCATCCTAACCCTAGCTTCATGTCCAGTTCCATCCTAACCCTAGCTTCATGTCCAGTTCCATCCTAACCCTAGCTTCATGTCCAGTTCCATTCTAACCCTAGCTTCATGTCCAATTCCATCCTGACCCTAGCTTCATGTCCAGTTCCATCCTAACCCTAGCATCATGTCCACAGTCCAGTTACATCCTAACCCTAGCTTCATGTCCAGTTCCATTCTAACCCTAGCATCATGTCCACAGTCCAGTTCCATCCTAACCCTAACTTCATGTCCAGTTCCATCCTAACCCTAGCTTCATGTCCAGTTCCATCCTAACCCTAGCATCATGTCCACAGTCCAGTTCCATCCTAACCCTAACTTCATGTCCAGTTCCATCCTAACCCTAACTTCATGTCCAGTTCCATTCTAACCCTAGCATCATGTCCACAGTCCAGTTCCATCCTAACCCTAACTTCATGTCCAGTTCCATCCTAACCCTAACTTCATGTCCAGTTCCATTCTAACCCTAGCATCATGTCCACAGTCCAGTTCCATCCTGACCCTAGCTTCATGTCCAGTTCCATCCTAACCCTAGCATCATGTCCACAGTCCAGTTACATCCTAACCCTAGCTTCATGTCCAGTTCCATTCTAACCCTAGCATCATGTCCACAGTCCAGTTACATCCTAACCCTAGCATCATGTCCACAGTCCAGTTCCATCCTAACCCTAACTTCATGTCCAGTTCCATCCTAACCCTAGCTTCATGTCCAGTTCCATTCTAACCCTAGCATCATGTCCACAGTCCAGTTCCATCCTAACCCTAGCTTCATGTACACAGTCCAGTTCAATCCTAACCCTAGCTTCATGTCCAGTTCCATCCTAACCCTAGCTTCATGTACACAGTCCAGTTCCATCCTAACCCTAGCTTCATGTACACAGTCCAGTTCCATCCTAACCCTAACTTCATGTCCAGTTCCATCCTAACCCTAGCTTCATGTCCAGTTCCATTCTAACCCTAGCATCATGTCCACAGTCCAGTTCCATCCTAACCCTAGCTTCATGTCCAGTTCCATTCTAACGCTAGCATCATGTCCACAGTCCAGTTCCATCCTAACCCTAGCTTCATGTCCAGTTCCATTCTAACCCTAGCTTCATGTCCAGTTCCATTCTAACCCTACCTTCATGTCCAGTTCCATTCTAACCCTAGCATCATGTCCACAGTCCAGTTACATCCTAACCCTAGCTTCATGTCCAGTTACATTCTAACCCTAGCTTCATGTCCAGTTCCATCCTAACCCTAGCTTCATGTCCAGTTCCATTCTAACCCTAGCTTCATGTCCAGTTCCATTCTAACCCTAGCATCATGTCCATAGTCCAGTTCCATCCTAACCCTAGCTTCATGTACACAGTCCAGGTCCATTCTAACCCTAGCTTCATGTACACAGTCCAGGTCCATTCTAACCCTAGCTTCATGTACACAGTCCAGGTCCATTCTAACCCTAGTACAGTATGTGCTTCAGTAACCACCCTTTTTACCATCATTTTACATTCACTGGCATGAAAACGATAAGTGAGTCCCTCCAATTTTGTGACTTGACCGTTCGGGTGGAATTAGCCCAGAGTGCTTTCTATTGGAAGTTACTGATGGGTGGCACAACTATCTGTCCTAAAATGTACAGATTAAAGCAGACATGATCGCTTCCTCTCTTTTGTCTTCCTCTGTCTCTCTTTCTTTCTCTCTCTTTCTCAATTCATTTTCAATTTAAGGTTTGTTTTTGGCCTGAGACACATATGTTTACATTGCCAAAGCAAGTGAAACAGACAATAAACAAAAGTGAAATAAACAATACTTTTTTTTACAGCAATTATTTATTTAACTAGGCAAGTCAGTTCAGAACAATTTGTTATTTACAATGATGGCCTACTCTGGCCAAACCCAGACAATGCTGGGCCAATTGTGCCCCACCCTCTGGGACTCCCAATCACAGCCAGATGTGATACAGCCTGGATTTGAACCAGGTACTGTAGTGATGCAGTGCCTTAGACCGCTGCACCACTCGAGAGCCGAGTGAACATTACACTGACAAAAGTTCCAGAAGAATAAAGACATTTCAAATCTCATGTTATGTGCAAATAATTAAGTATAAAAGTGAAAATAAATAAACACAAATATGGGTTGTATTTACAATGGTGTTTGTTCTTCACTGGTTGCTCTTTTCTTGCGGCAACAGGTCATAAATCTTGCTGCTGTGATGCACACTGTGGTTTTTCACCCAAAAGATAAGGGAGTTTATCAAAATTGGGTTTGTTTTCCAATTTTTTGTGGGTCTGTGTAATCTGAGGGAAATATACATCTCTAATATGGTCATACATTTGGCAGGAGGTCAGGAAGTGCAGCTCAGTTTCCACCTCGTTTAGTGGGCAGTGAGCACATAGCCTGTCTTCTCTTGAGAGCCAGGTCTGACTATGCTCACTGAGTCTGTACCTAGTCAAAGCTTTCCTTAAGTTTGGGTCACTCACAGTGGTCAGGTATTCTGCTTAGGGCCAAATAGCATTCTAGTTTGCTCTGTTTTTTTGTTCATTCTTTCCAATGTGTCAAGTAATTATCTTTTTGTTTTCTCATGATTTGGTTGGGTCTAATTGTGTTGCTGTCCTGGGGCTCTGTGGGGTGTGTTTGTGTTTGTGAACAGAGTCCCTGGACCAGCTTGCTTAGGGGACTCTTCTCCAGGTTAACCTCTCTGTAGGTGATGGCTTTGTTATGGAAGGTTTGGGAATCGCTTCCTTTTAGGTTGTAGAATTGAACGGCACTTTTCTGGAGTTTGAAAATTAGCGGGTAACTCCATATTTGGAGTTTTACTTTGTACATGGAGAATATTTTTGCAGAATTCTGCATGCAGTCTCAATTTGGTGTTTGTCCCATTTTGTGAATTCTTCGTTGGACCCCAGACCTCACAACCACAAAGGGCAATGGGTTCTATAACTGATTCTGATATTTTTACTTGACACACACAGTCCACACACACACACATGCACACACGCACACAAACATGCACACACACACTCTCTCACACACATATACATAAAAACACTGCACTCAGAAAGAAAGTCATCTTCCATCTGAATTCAGAAGAGAGAGGGGCTGTGGTGGGGTATATTCACTGGAAAGGAACAAAGTGTCTACACTGTAATGCATAAATCAAGTTTCAAGCCGTGCATAACTGCAACCATTTGGAGTCTGAACAGCTCCTTCAATCAACACTGTCTGGATGGTTCTGAGTGTTCTATCTATACCATCTATATATAACTCAATTTTCTCTCCTCGTCTTTCATGTCTCTGCTCTCCTCCCACCTACAGAGCTGTGTTCCTGGAGAAGAGTAAAAATAAAGTTGGATAACGGCAGCAGGCACCTACAGTACTTCAGAGGAAGTCTCCATAGTAATGACAAAGTGGATCACTAAATGAGGAGGAATATCTTACAGGCGCTCAGACAGACACAGAGGATACGTCCTAAATGGCACCCTACCTATTCCCCGGTAGTGCACTACTTTTGACCAGTACCTTATGGGCTCTATAGGGAATTGGGTGCAATTTGGGACGTCACAAAGGCATTATCCATGATGCACAGAGATTCCCAAGTAGAGATTTTGTTTAGATTGACAATGTGTAGAATAGCATTATACAGATTACTACATAATATTAGAGTATGTGGTTTAATGCAATTATCGTGATGTATTGCAGATTGTCAAATGTAAAGCCCCTGTGTGTTAAATACAATACACTGTACTACTATGGACAAATAAACTATTGTATTATGTGAAATACATGATAAATCATGCTATGTGCACATGAAAATCTTTTAACCCTCCCCCTAACAGGCCTCATTCATTTACTCATTAAAACTACATTTTTGTCAACAAACACACATCTTAAATGTTTATGTTGTTGTTGTTCTCACTGATCTGTGATCTCCTGGGGAAACGAGTGTTGATGTCTTCCTCTGATGATGGATGATAAACAGGAGAGCAATATGATGTATAATTTCTCTCTCTTCCTCTTTCTGTTCATTTCTCTCTCTCTCTCTCTCTCTCTCTCTCTCTCTCTCTCTCTCTCTCTCTCTCTCTCTCTCTCTCTCTCTCTCTCTCTCTCTCTCTCTCTCTCTCTCTCTCTCTCTCCCTCCCTCCCTCCCTCTCTCTCTTCTCTCTCTCTCTCCCTCTCTCTCCCTCTCTCTCTCTCTCTCTTCTCTCTCTCTCTCCTCTCCCTCCCTCCCTCCTCTCTCTCTCTCTCTCTCTCTCCTCTCTCTCTCTCTCTCTCTCTCTCCCTCCCTCCCTCCCTCCCTCCCTCCCTCTCTCTCTCTCTCTCTCTCTCTCTCTCTTCCTCTTTCTGTTCATTTCTCTCTCTCTCTCTCTCTCTCTCTCTCTCTCTCTCTTTCTCTCTCTCTCTCTCCCTCCCTCCCTCCCTCTCTCTCTCTCTCTCTCTCTCTCTCTCCCCTCCCTCCCTCCCTCCCTCTCTCTCTCTCTCTCTCTCTCTCCTCTCTCTCTTTCTCTCTCTCTCTCTCTCTCTCTCTTTCTCTCTCTCTCTCTCTGTCTGTATGATCTAGCACAATGCTTCTCAGGTATGTGTGTAATGCAGCATAGATTGGTGCCATCTCTCTTCTTCTCTCTTTCTCTCTCTGTCTCTCTCTCTCTCCCTCCCTCACCCCCTGTACAGTGTATCTCCCTCTCCCTCTCCCTCATCTCCCTCTGAATCTCTCTCCCTCTTCATATGTTTTGGCAGTGAACCAATTGTTTTCTCAGTAGGCATCCCAACCCAGTAGTGATTGATATGGCGGATTAACTTTCCGAGTGGCTTCTGAAATCAGTCCAGACACCACAAGAGACCCCTTGCTCCAATTACACTCACCGCAGGTTTCAGGAGACAATTAAGCAATAAGGCCAGAGGGGGTGTGGTATATTGCCAATATACCACGGCTAAGGGCTGTTCCATTGCACGACACAATGCAGAGTGCCTTGATACAGCCCTTTGCCGTGGTATATTAGCCATATACCACAAACCCCAGAAGTGCCTTATTGCTATTATAAACTGGTTACCAACGTAATTAGAGCAGTAAAAATAAATGTTTTGTCATGCCCGTGGTACAGGGTCTGATATACCACGGTTGTTAGCCAATCAGCACTCAGGGCTCGAACCACCCAGTTTATAATAATTATTCTACCATTGAATGGGTGTCTGTAGGGTTAGGGTTTCCTCTTTGTTTACTCAACTTTTCAGTCAGTGTTAACTGAACTTAACATTCTTAGTTGGCCCGAACTTAGCTCCAACTTGAGAAAACGAAGGCTAGGGTCACCCAACCTTTCAAATAGTGCTTTTAACATACACTGTTTCCAACATGCATGTTAATTTACAGAGCATTCGGATTGTAATGTGGCTCATATAGAGCATTCGGAAAGTATTCAGAATCCTTGACTTTTCCACATTTTGTTACGTTACAGCCTTATTCTAAAACTGATTAAATACATT
This sequence comes from Oncorhynchus tshawytscha, assembly GCF_018296145.1. Taxonomy (NCBI): domain Eukaryota; kingdom Metazoa; phylum Chordata; class Actinopteri; order Salmoniformes; family Salmonidae; genus Oncorhynchus; species Oncorhynchus tshawytscha. The sequence goes on from NC_056459.1 coordinate 14,362,843, forward strand.
TTTTCCCTCATCAATCTACACACAATACCCCATAATGACAAAGCAAAACAGGTTTCTAGATATTTTTGCTAATTTAAAATTAAAATACAGCTGAAATATGACATTTGCATTAGTATTCAGACCCTTAACTCCATATTTTATTGAAGCACCTTTGGCAGCGATTACAGCCTCGAGTCTCCTTGGGTATGACCCTACAAGCTTGGAACACCTGTTTTGGGGGAATTTCTCCCATTCTTCTCTGCAGATCCTCCCAAGCTCTGTTCGGTTGGATGGGGAGCATTGCTGCACAGCTATTTTCAGTTCTCTCCAGAGATGTTAGATCAGGTTCAAGTCCGGGCTCTGGCTGGGCCACTCAAGGACATTTAGAGACTTGTCCTGAAGCCATTCCTGCAATGTCTTGGCTGTGTGCTTAGGGTCATTGTACTGTTGGTAGGTGAACCTTCACTGCAGTCTGAGGTCTTGAGCAATCTGGAGAAGGTTTTCATCAAGGATCTCGCTGTACTTTGCTCCGTTCATCTTTGCCTCGATCCCGTGTTCACGGACATATTCAATCAATCCCTATACCAGTCTGCTGTTCCCACATGCTTCAAGAGGGCCACCATTGTTCCTGTTCCCAAGAAAGCTAAGGTAACTGAGCTAAACGACTACCGCCCCGTAGCACTCACTTCCGTCATCATGAAGTGCTTTGAGAGACTAGTCAAGGACCATATCACCTCCACCCTACCTGAGACCCTAGATCCACTCCAATTTGCTTACCGCCCAAATAGGTCCACAGACGATGCAATCTCAACCACACTGCACACTGCCCTAACCCATCTGGACAAGAGGAATACCTATGTGAGAATGCTGTTCATCGACTACAGCTCGGCATTCAACACCATAGTACCCTCCAAGCTCGTCATCAAGCTCGAGACCATGGGTCTCGACCCCGCCCTGTGCAACTGGGTACTGGACTTCCTGACGGGCCGCCCCCAGGTGGTGAGGGTAGGCAACAACATCTCCACCCCGCTGATCCTCAACACTGGGGCCCAACAAGGGTGCGTTCTGAGCCCTCTCCTGTACTCCCTGTTCACCCACAACTGCGTGGCCACGCACGCCTCCAACTCAATCATCAAGTTTGCTGACGACACAACAGTGGTAGGCTTGATTACCAACAATGACGAGACGGCCTACAGGGAGGAGGTGAGGGCCCTCGGAGTGTGGTGTCAGGAAAATAACCTCACACTCAATGTCAACAAAACTAAGGAGATGATTGTGGACTTCAGGAAACAGCAGAGGGAACACCCCCCTATCCACATCGATGGAACAGTAGTGGAGAGGGTAGTAAGTTTTAAGTTCCTCGGCATACACATCACAGACAAACTGAATTGGTCCACTCACACAGACAGCATCGTGAAGAACCTCAGGAGGCTGAAGAAATTCGGCTTGTCACCAAAAGCACTCACAAACTTCTACAGATGCACAATCGAGAGCATCCTGGCGGGCTGTATCACCGCCTGGTACGGCAACTGCTCCGCCCACAACTGTAAGGCTCTCCAGAGGGTAGTGAGGTCTGCACAACGCATCATCAGGGGCAAACTACCTGCCCTCCAGGACACCTACACCACCCGATGTTACAGGAAGGCCATAAAGATCATCAAGGACAACAACCACCCGAGCCACTGCCTGTTCACCCCGCTATCATCCAGAAGGCGAGGTCAGTACAGGTGCATCAAAGCTGGGACCGAGAGACTGAAAAACAGCTTCTATCTCAAGGCCATCAGACTGTTAAACAGCCACCACTAACATTGAGTGGCTGCTGCCAACACACTGACTCAACTCCAGCCACTTTAATAATGGGAATTGATGGGAAATGATGTAAAATATATCACTAGCCACTTTAAACAATGCTACCTAATATAATGTTTACATACCCTACATTATTCATCTCATATGTATACGTACATACTGTACTCTATATCATCTACTGCATCCTTATGTAATACATGTATCACTAGCCACTTTAACTATGCCACTTTGTTTACATACTCATCTCATATGTATATACTGTACTCGATACCATCTACTGTGTCTTGCCTATGCTGCTCTGTACCATCACTCATTCATATATCTTTATGTACATATTCTTTATCCCCTTACACTGTGTATAAGACAGTAGTTTTTTTTTTTTTGGAATTGTTAGTTAGATTACTTGTTGGATTATTACTGCATTGTCGGAACTAGAAGCACAAGCATTTCGCTACACTCGCATTAACATCTGCTAACCATGTGTATGTGACAAATAAAATTTGATTGATTTTGATTTGATTTGACTAGTCTCCCAGTCCCTGCCACTGAAAAACATCCCCAAAGCATGATGCTGCCACCTCCATGCTTCCCCGTAGGGATGGTGCCAGGTTTCCTCCAGACGTGACTTGGCATTCAGGCCAAAGAGTTTAATCAAAGAGTTTAATCTTTTACTGAGGAGTGGCTTCCGTCTGGCCACTCTACCATAAAGGCCTGATTGGTGGAGTGCTGCAGAAACGGTTGTCCTTCTAAAAGGTTCTCCCATCTCCACAGAGGAACTGGAGCTCTGTCAGATTGACCATCAGGTTCTTGGTCACCTCACTGACCATGACCCTTCTCCCTCGATTGCTTAGTTTGGCCGAGCGGCCAGCTCTAGGAAAAGTCTTGGTGGTTCCAAACTTTTTCCAGTTAAGAAAGATGGAGGCCACTGTGTTCTTGGGGATCTTCAAGGCTGCAGAAATGTTTTGGTATCCTTCCCCAGATCTGTGCCTCAACACAGTGCTGTCTCAGAGCTCTACGGACAATTCTTTCGACCTCATGGCTTGATTTTTGCTCTGACATGCATGGTCAACTGTGGGACCTTGTATAGACAGGTGTGTGTCTTTCCAAATCATGTCCAATCAATTGAATTTACCAAAGGTGGACTCCAATCAAGTTGTAGAAACATCTCAAGGATGATGAATGGAAACAGGATGCACCTGAGCTACATTTCGAGTCTAATAGCAAAGGGTATGAATAATTATGTGGTCATTTTGGGGTATTGTGTGTTGATTGCTGAGTTTTTTTTTTGTTTAATCAATTTTAGAATAAGGCTGTAACAAAATGTTGAAAAAGTCAAAGAGGCCTGAATACTTTCCGAAGGCACTGTACATGTAATGCGTCTGTGTGTAGCTGGTGTAGATGTGTCAGGCGCAGGATATGCAGATGCTGCAGGATACTGCAGATATGAGTAATTTACGCAATTTTACTCAACAATAATCACAATACACGTCAAAGAAATCCAAGGCCACAATAACAGACCGCAATACAATAAACAATCACTCACAAACACACATGGGGGAACAGAGGGGTAAATAATGAACAAGTAATTGGGGGATTGAAACCAGGTGTGTAAGACAAGGACAAAACAAATGGAAAATGAAAAGTGGATCGGCGATGGCTAGAAGGCTGGTGAGGACGTCCGCCGAATGCCGCCCGGACAAGGAGAGGGACCGACTTCGGCGGAAGTCGTGACACTATATGAACAATAAATGATATGAACATGCAAAATGTCAGCGGGTGTCTGATATGTACATTGAAACGTATGTTAAAAGCACTGTGGTTGTCCCTATGTTTTCTGAAGTTTCGGCCAACAATCTTTTTTTAACACTTTGACTTGAAAAGTTAAGTGAACTAAAAGAGGCTGTGGAACCAGTAACTAAATTATTATTAGTTGTATCAACAAAACAGGGTTTTGCGGTGTGTAGGGGTTTCCTCTCTAGGTGTCTGGCTCTCCCCCGCCCTTGTCTCCACCCAGTGTGTTGTGTAGTAAGGTAGCCTCCTTCTCAGGCTCCTTGTGCTGAAGTCTGCCACAAGACTGTGTTAGTCTGCAGATAGTCTCTCGTGGACAGACTACGTAAACAGAAATGGTACTGTAGATCTGTCATTATACTACAGGATACGTGAAATAACAAGTGGCATTAGTTCTGGTGCTTGGGTTTTTCCATTACTGGTTATTTGGACAAATTACAATTTTGCTGGTGTTAACATCTTTCAAATTTAGGACGGGGAGGGGACATTTGGCCCAAAGACTTGCCCGTAAATTGCAAAGAGAGACTGTGAAGCTCTTTGTTCCGGTTCCAATCGGTTGAGCATTTCTTTGTCTATACAAAGAACGATTCTGAGTGGCGCAGCACGACAGACACCCTGTTTCAAATCCAGGATGTATCACAATCGGCCGTGATTGGGAGTCCCATAGGGCGGAGCACAATTGGCCCAGTGTCGTCCGGGTTTGGCCGGTGTAGGCCGTCATTGTAAATAAGAATTTGTTCTTAACTGACTTGCTTAGTTCAATTACATTTTCAAAAATATATACTGGCTCCTATAACTTAAATAGCTAAGTCCACTTCCAGCAAACTTAGTTTAGCCAGGGGCACTGTGCACCATGCACGTCATATAGACATAACACAGGTGTCAGAGGACTGCTTTGTGTTTACCACAATCTCTTCTCCACCTCTCTGAGATCATTTACATATCAAGGTTGTTGAAATGAATGACTGGACGTGACTATACTTCTCAATGGAGAAGCAGTAGAAAGAGATTTAATTGAAGGCTTCATCTGTATAAAGGCTTGAGTTTTTTTCTTTCAGGTAAAAAATACATAATTTCCTCCTATTGTGATTGGTAGAAGAGTGTGGGGGAATGGACACAGGGATATGAGGACATGTTGATCATTACCAAAACAGTCAAACATTTTCTTAAGTTTAGACGGGTACAAATTATAGTGTGTCATTTTTTGGGTGACAGATCTTTGGATTACGCATTTTGTATCACCTTCGGACTGTTGACTTGAGGGTTTCTCAGCCTCTGTGTTGTTCTCATTTGACACATGCAGTACTGTACTGTACAGAACTTTTTCTAAACTTATCTCAGAATCGTTTGGTTACAGCGACTTACATTTTTAGATGCGACAGATCATTTTAGTTGAGCAATAGTAGTGACAACTGGGGGGAGTATTGAAAAAATATTTGGTGACATAAAGTGATTTCTGTGAGAAATACAGGGGGGGCAGTTACTCCAGGGGCTAGTTACCCTGGGAGTCACAAGATGATATGGTGTGTAGTCCTCCCACCACAAATTGGGAGACCATGCAGCTTACTAGGCTACAGAGTAAATGCAGTGGGGCAAAAAAGTATTTAGTCAGCAACCAATTGTGCAAGTTCTCCCACTTAAAAAGATGAGAGAGGCCTGTAATTTTCATCATAGGTACACTTCAACAATGACAGACAAAATGAGAAAAAAAATCCAGAAAATCACATTGTAGAATTTTTAATTAATTAATTTGCAAATTATGGTGGAAAATAAGCAACTCACTGCCTTCCTGAAGACAAACAATGTATATGAAATGCTTCAGTCTGGTTTTAGACCCCATCATAGCACTGAGAGTGCACATGTGAAGGTGGTAAATGACCTTCTAATGGCATCAGACCGAGGCTCTGCATCTGTCCTCGTGCTCCTAGACCTTAGTGCTGCTTTTGATACCATCGATCACCACATTCTTTTGGAGAGATTGGAAACCCAAATTGGTCTACACGGACAAGTTCTGGCCTGGTTTAGATCTTATCTTTCGGGAAAGATATCAGTTTGTCTCTGTGAATGGTTTGTCCTCTGACAAATCAACTGTAAATTTCGGTGCTCCTCAAGGTTCCATTTTAGGACCACTATTGTTTTCACTATATATTTTACCTCTTGGGGATGTCATTCAAAAACATAATGTTAACTTTCACTGCTATGCGGATGACACACAGCTGTACATTTCAATGAAACGTTATTGGCCTCGCTAGAAGCCTGTGTTTCAGACATAAGGAAGTGGATGCTGCAAACGTTCTACTTTTAAAGACAAGACAGAGATGCTCGTTCTAGGTCCCAAAAAACAAAGAGATCTTCTGTTGAATCTGACAATTAATCTTAATGGTTGTACAGTCGTCTCAAATAAAACTGCGAAGGACCTCGGCGTTACTCTGGACCCTGATCTCTCTTTTGACGAACATATCAAGACTGTTTCAAGGACAGCTTTTTTCCATCAACGTAACATTGCAAAAATCAGAAACTTTCTGTCAAAAAAATGATGCAGAAAAATTAATCCATGCTTTTGTTACTTCTAGGTTAGACTACTGCAATGCTCTACTTTTCCGGCTAAAGCACTAAATAAACTTCAGTTAGTGCTAAATATGGCTGCTAGAATCCTGACTAGAACCCCAAAATTTGATCATACTACTCCAGTGCTAGCCTCCCTACACGGGCTTCCTGTCAAGGGAAGGGCTGATTTCAAGGTTTAACTGCTAACCTACAAAGCATTACATGGGCTTATTCCTACCTATCTCTCTGATTTGGTCCTGCCGTACATACCTACACGTACTCTACGGTCACAAGACGCAGGCATCCAAATTGTCCCTAGAATTGCTAAGCAAACAGCTGGAGGCAGGGCTTTCTCCTATTGAGCTCCATTTTTATGGAATGGTCTGCCTACCCATGTGAGAGACGCCAACTCGGTCTCAACCTTTAAGTCTTTACTGAAGACTCATCTCTTCAGTGGGTCATATGATTGAGTGTAGTCTGGCCCAGGAGTATGAAGGTGAACGGAAAGGCACTGGAGCAACGAACCACCCTTGCTGTCTCTGCCTGGCCAGTTCCCCTCTTTCTACTGGGATTCTCTGCCTTTAACCCTATTACAGGGGCTGAGTCACTGGCTTTCTGGTGTGCGTCACTTGAGTGGGTTGAGTCGTGGCGGAGATCTTTGTGGGCTATACTCGGCCTTGTCTCAGGATGGTAAGTTGGTGGTTGAAGATATCCCTCTAGTGGTGAGGGGGCTGTACTTTGGCAAAGTGGGTGGGGTTATATCCTTCCTGTTTGGCCCTGTCTGGGGGTATCATCAGATGGGGCCACAGTGTCTCCTGACCCCTTCTGTCTCAGCCTCCAGTATTTATGCTGCAGTAGTTTGTGTCGGGGGGCTAGTGTCAGTCTGTTATATCTGGAGTACTTCTCCTGTCTTATCCAGTGTCCTGTGTGAATTTAAGTATGCTCTCTCTAATTCTCTCTTTCTCTCTTTCTTTCTCTCTCTCGGAGGACCTGAGCCCTAGGACCATGCCTCAGGACTACCTGGCATGATGACTCCTTGCTGTCCCCAGTCCACCTGCTGCTGCTCCAGTGTCATCTGTTCTGCCTGCGGCTATGGAATCCTGACCTGTTCACCGGACGTGCTACCTGTCCCAGACCTGCTGTTTTCAACTATCTAGAGACAGCAGGAGCGGTAGAGATACTCTTAATGATCGGCTATGAAAAGCCAACTGACATTTACTCCTGAGGTGCTGACTTGCTGCACCCTCGACAACTACTGTGATTATTATTATTTGACCACGCTGGTCATTTTTGAACATTTGAACATCTTCTGTGTTCTGTTATAATCTCCACCCGGCACAGCCAGAAGAGGACTGCCCACCCCTCATTGCCTGGTTCCTCTCTAGGTTTCTTCCTAGGTTTTGGCCTTTCTAGGGAGTTTTTCCTAGCCACCGTGCTTCTACACCTGCATTGCTTGCTGTTTGGGGTTTTAGGCTGGGTTTCTGTACAGCACTTTGAGATATCAGCTGATGTACGAAGGGCTATATAAATACATTTGATTTGATTTGATGGTTGATGTCTCTTCCAATAAATATCAAAGGTCTTATTCAGGTGATATGACGATCGATGCTTGACTGCCATTTGACAAATAAAAATATCCCCCTCTTAGTCTTATCCATAGTATTCTCATTTCTCAGACCAACCGACCCGCAGTCTACCCGCACTGTATCTGCGAGCTGATGGCTAGAGCCAACGTGCCAAGACCAGAGGTGCGTTCAGTTCGCATGAACGTTTGATAACTTGTGGAACAGTTTGAATTGAATGACTCATTTCCCCAAAATGTAATTGTACGTTCTTGAACAGATTTTGAAGTATGTCTGCTCCCCTTTGGAGGGTTGTGGCGAGTTGTGGCTTGAAGCAATGAGTGACGAATTTAAAGGGCAGTGGCCGTGCTGACAGCGTTCCCCAACCCACAACCCAACCCCTCCCCCATTTTTCAACTGGTTGTTCAGTACAGCAGGGTTTCTCAAACTCGGTCCTGGGGCCCCCCCATGGGTGCATGTTTTGGTTGTTGCCCTAGGACTACACAGCTGATTCAAATAATCAAAGCTTGATGATGAGTTGGATATTTGAATCAGCTGTGTGGTGCTAGGGCAACAACTGAAACGTGTACCCGTGGGGGGCCCCAGGACCAAGTTTGGGAAACCCTGCTATACATCACAGTTTCCTTTCAAATGAACGTTCCAGAACATAACACAGCCCAATGGTAGGCTCACTTGTTATTTAATCAACAGTTGTTGTGACAAAACCACCGGTAGAGTTGAAAATGCAAAGAGAGACTGCGGAGCTCTTTGTTCCAGTTGAGCTGGTAGGAAAATGTGCATATTTTCTTCATGCAGATTTTAGAATTTGCATGACAGTCTGTCGCCAACTGGATGGAAACCTAGCTTCTGAAATGTAATATAATGCCGCTTTGCCTGAAATGTTAAAATATTCCGGCGATAATGTCCTGCTGATAGGTTTTTGATTTGGTTTTAACACTTGACTGAGCCTGGCTCTACAGTATCTGTTCTCATGGTTGTTTTTGAGCACTTTATGGGCTGAGCTCCCCCATTGCTGTTGGAATGGTAATGGCTAATGTCAAGTAAATAGCTAGCTAATTGACAAAGAAAGTTCAGACTGAAGACATGACAGTGTAGACTACGACTCAACATCCTTAAGTACTGTTCCTCCTTTACTGTGCAGATTTAAAATGGGGGAGACAGACTTCTATTCAGTAAAGGGTGGTGATTGATAATAGTTCTGAACAACAAACACATGGTGAAGGAGTGAGAGGACGTTCCAGTTCTGTTGAAGCAGACACATAAAGTGGAAGTGTGTGGAGCTTATCATTGGCTGCAGAGTGCAGACAGGCAGATGGACGAAGCATCCAGTCCTTGTTCTGTTCCCAGTCAATAAAATGGCAGGGATGGAGTCCACGGTCATAATCAAACCTCTTTAGAGGAAAGATATCTCACATTTACTGCTCATGTCTATTTCTCTCTATGTAACTTTTATATGAGAGAGAGGGAGAATTGGAGAGAAAGAGAGAGAGAGAATAGAGACAGAGACAGTTACCTATAATTATTTGTTTGTTGTTTTCTCTTTACTAATGCAAGTCCCAGACCTAATTTAATTCCATCTACCTCACCATCCCATAACATTAGCACCTGCAAGACATCTTCTTTATCGGGAATAATAATCAACAACAAAAAAAGAGATACAGAGATGGAGAAGTCATTGCTTTCATTTGTTTACTCAGAAACATGCTCAGTTACATGATGTAGGTCAGCAAGCATTATTCAGTTCAACTTCCAACAGAGGTTATCACAGCTATTGTGGAGACGTTTATTGTGCACTTAAAAAATAACTGTTCCTTCGAGGATTTCAAAGCTTTGGATGCTAAAAGAAACAGGCCTTCATGTGTGTTCTAGTAAGTATAGGGATTAAAATGTACATTTTGCATACAATTGTCTTTCTACTACTGCAGCCTTCTGGATGTTTACATGAGATGGTAGATATAATCAGCCTCTCTAGGAAAGAGCGAGTGTTTCAGTCTTCAAGGCACTTGACAGCATGATCCCTATCTGATTCTCAGGTGCTTCTCTACAGTATAGTTTATGCAAATGTTCTTATGTTCAGACGATGTAGTGGGGTCTTACGTTTAGACGATGTAGTGGGGTCTTACATTTAGACGATGTAGTGGGGTCTTACATTCAGACGATGTAGTGGGGTCTTACATTCAGACGATGTAGTGGGGTCTTACATTTAGACGATGTAGTGGGGTCTTACATTCAGACGATGTAGTGGGGTCTTAAATTCAGATGATGTAGTGGGGTCTTACTTTCAGACGATGTAGTGGGGTCTTACATTCAGACGATGTAGTGGGGTCTTACATTCAGACGATGTAGTGGGGTCTTACGTTCAGACGATGTAGTGGGGTCTTACGTTTAGACGATGTAGTGGGGTCTTACATTCAGACGATGTAGTGGGGTCTTACATTCAGACGATGTAGTGGGGTCTTACATTTAGACGATGTAGTGGGGTCTTACATTTAGACGATGTAGTGGGGTCTTAAATTCAGATGAGGTAGTGGGGTCTTACATTCAGACGATGTAGTGGGGTCTTACATTCAGACGATGTAGTGGGGTCTTACATTTAGACGATGTAGTGGGGTCTTACATTCAGACGATGTAGTGGGGTCTTACATTCAGACGATGTAGTGGGGTCTTACATTCAGACGATGTAGTGGGGTCTTACATTTAGACGATGTAGTGGGGTCTTACATTCAGACAGTGTAGTGGGTGGGGTCTTACATTCAGACAGTGTAGTGGGTGGGGTCTTACATTCAGACGATATAGTGGGGTCTTACATTTAGACGATGTAGTGGGGTCTTACATTCAGACGATGTAGTGGGGTCTTACATTTAGACGATGTAGTGGGGTCTTACATTTAGACGATGTAGTGGGGTCTTACATTTAGACGATGTAGTGGGGTCTTACATTCAGACGATGTAGTGGGGTCTTATATTCAGACGATGTAGTGGGGTCTTACATTCAGACGATGTAGTGGGGTCTTACATTTAGACGATGTAGTGGGGTCTTACATTTAGACGATGTAGTGGGGTCTTACATTTAGACGATGTAGTGGGGTCTTACATTTAGACGATGTAGTGGGGTCTTACATTCAGACGATGTAGTGGGGTCTTACATTCAGACGATGTAGTGGGGTCTTACATTTAGACGATGTAGTGGGGTCTTACATTTAGACGATGTAGTGGGGTCTTAAATTCAGACGATGTAGTGGGGTCTTACATTCAGACGATGTAGTGGGGTCTTACATTCAGACGATGTAGTGGGGTCTTACATTCAGACGATGTAGTGGGGTCTTACATTCAGACGATGTAGTGGGGTCTTACATTCAGACGATGTAGTGGGGTCTTACATTCAGACGATGTAGTGGGGTCTTACATTTAGACGATGTAGTGGGGTCTTACATTTAGACGATGTAGTGGGGTCTTACATTCAGACGATGTAGTGGGGTCTTACATTCAGACGATGTAGTGGGGTCTTACATTTAGACGATGTAGTGGGGTCTTACATTTAGACGATGTAGTGGGGTCTTAAATTCAGATGATGTAGTGGGGTCTTACATTCAGACGATGTAGTGGGGTCTTACATTTAGACGATGTAGTGGGGTCTTACATTTAGACGATGTAGTGGGGTCTTACATTCAGACGATGTAGTGGGGTCTTACATTCAGACGATGTAGTGGGGTCTTACATTCAGACAGTGTAGTGGGGTCTTACATTTAGACGATGTAGTGGGGTCTTACATTCAGACAGTGTAGTGGGTGGGGTCTTACATTCAGACAGTGTAGTGGGTGGGGTCTTACATTCAGACGATATAGTGGGGTCTTACATTTAGACGATGTAGTGGGGTCTTACATTCAGACGATGTAGTGGGGTCTTACATTTAGATGATGTAGTGGGGTCTTACATTTAGATGATGTAGTGGGGGCTTACATTTAGACGATGTAGTGGGGTCTTATATTCAGACGATGTAGTGGGGTCTTACATTTAGACGATGTAGTGGGGTCTTACATTCAGGCGATGCAGTGTGGTCTTACATTTAGACGATGTAGTGGGGTCTTACATTTAGACGATGTAGTGGGGTCTTACATTTAGACGATGTAGTGGGGTCTTACATTCAGACGATGTAGTGGGGTCTTACATTTAGACGATGTAGTGGGGTCTTACATTCAGACGATGTAGTGGAGTCTTACATTTAGACGATGTAGTGGGGTCTTACATTCAGACGATGCAGTGTGGTCTTACATTTAGACGATGTAGTGGGGTCGATGTAGTGTTGCGATCAATGCTCGTGCTGCTCAATGGGAGCTGGTAATATGGCACTGAGATGTTTTAACAGAGATATTGTGTCTTTGCTGAGCATGATTTTAGAGAGAATCAGATGTTTTGATGACAGAATATAATATCTTACAGTATGGTATTTTATGTCACCAGAATACGGCTTGGGTTAGCTAAATCCACTGGGACCTGGAATGGTAATTCATTATTTACAACGACATAAAGAGACACTTGTGATAATTGTAAATGATTGTCCTGTATTCAATCAATTACAGAAAGCGGATCTCCAGATAACTATTTTAGAAGTGCACTTATACACACGAGACCTAACCTGAGAATATGCATCGGAAGGATTTTGAAAATCAGTCTCACATTTGCATCGAGGAGAATTGTGCTGTTTGTTTTGCTTGGAAAATGACCTTGCTGTGAAAATGCGAAATGTGATGTTTCTAGAGTGACTAAGCTGTTCGGTGTATACACTTTGTACGTTGAATAAAGGAATGTTTCATCTCTATTTCCTTATTATTTACAGCCAGAGCGATGCAATTATCAAATGAATTTCCTTTGTTATTGTCAGAACAAAAGGGCCTTTTCTCCCTGTATAAAATAGAACATCGAACCGGTAACTTAGAAATGACTTGCATAGTACTGCACAATCAAGAGCAATATTAGAATTTAAGGAGCCAATACTCCTCAATAACTTTGTCTCGAAATGTGCAATGCATCCAAGTTTTCAGTGATGATTATAAGCTTTCATCTCTTTACACCCTAGCAAACAGGGTACAGGCAATAATAAGCTAGCATTAGGACAGTGCAGAGGTTGGACAGGGGACTGTAAGTTACTTTTTGACATTGTGCTGATGCTGAGCCGTGCTATGGAGAGTGCAAGGATAAACTAGCATCAGGATGGTAAGGTCAGACAGGGGAGTATATGCTGTCATTTTTTACATTGTGCTTGTAGTTGTACCAGCGCAGTTCTGTGCTGTTGGGAGCGGAGGGATGATCGCCCCTTAGTTGTTCACTTCACTCACTGACAAGCAGCAGCTCTATTGAAAGGAGACTTGTTGCAGGGAAACCTCCAAGACCAAGCAACCCTACAATAGACCTGGGGCTAGTGGGATGGATCCCTCTCCTATCTACAGCTACACGGTTGTTAGAACTCTTCAGCCTCTCAAGCACCCTGCCAGACAGACCTCTGTCTCTCTACAGCCTAATCTCCTATCCTGATCCCGTTTGTCTACTGGGGTTTGGTGGGGTCCCCCTCCCTCTCCTTCCCACCCACATCCACAGGGTTGTAAGACAGTCCTCCCCAGCCTCTCCAGTACACAGCCAGAGCTACATTTCAGAACTGGGGCTGGATTCAACCTGTCTCGCTGAAGTTCAGCATTATAGCGAGGTTGAAATTTAAAGGTAAGATAACCCACTGGGCAGACATTCAACATTTTCCCTGTCGATTCAACGTCATCACATTCAATGTTGTCGTTAAAATGACGTATAAACAATGTTCCCGCATTAGTTTAGACTGCATTTATGGTAAAACGCTGCATATGTCGGCTCAAGCGGAAATTACTTTAACATTTTGATTGTGCTTCAGCGGTACCGATTGCATCTCTCCCCCTCATCTCCTATTGGTTCACTGCGTCTGTGCTCTGCCTATGATAAGGCAGTAACCATAGGCTAAAGGAGGCAGACCTGCGATGAGTAACTACAGCCACGAAATGTCATTTTGTTCTGAGGTTGAGTTATGTCTACCTAACATTGTTTTTCCAGGCCTGCAATGGAATCATTAACCTCACAATGCTCCCCAACTTTAGAATAGTAGTGTACAGCTACTCATATAAAACGGCCCACATTCTCTATGTTATCTTAGAAAACTCCCTGCCCTATTTTCTGGCATCTGTATTGTTGCATCACCTACGCAGGCCTATCTCAATTTGTTTTGCCATGCTCTCGTCTCATTGCTGTTAAGGACAGACACACATTAGGTAACCACTGTGACTGCTGCTGTGGCACCTGGTTGTCAGGAACACGATCAATGCATGTATAGATAAAAGATCTGGGCTGTTCCCAGTGAAGAACCAGTAGTACCTGTTCCACCCCTGCCTGGTCTCCTCAAGCTCCCCTCATCCAGGAAGTGTTTCATTCTGCTCTACAGGAAACAGTAACATGCTTCACTTACCTGACATAATGGGTTTTTATTCAAGGTGGAGGAGAACTCTGCCCAAGGCTCCCCCATTTATTATGATAACACTTTGTTTTGTAAAGGACTTACCTGCTAATGTGTGTTTGTGTACACTTAACATTCCCTCTCCATTCATCAAACCTACACTGAACGTAGAAAACATTAAGGACACTTGTTCTTTCCATGACAGACTGACCAGGTGAATCCAGGTGAAAGCTATGATCCCTTATTGATGTCACTTATTAAATCAATTTCAATCAGTGTAGATGAAGGGGAGGAGTCAGGTTAAAGAAGGATTTTTAAGCCTTGAGACAATTGAGACATGGATTGTGTATGTGTGCCATTCAGAGGGTGAATGGGCAAGACAGAATATTTAAGTGCCTTTGAACGGGGTATGGTAGTAGGTGCCAGGCACACCGGTTTGTATCAAGAACTGCAATGCTGCTGGGTTTTTTACACTCAACAGTTTCCTGGGTTCATCAAGAATGGTCCACCACCCAAAGGACATCCAGCCACATTGACACAACTTCGGGAAGCATTGGAGTCAACATGGGCCAGCTTTCCTGTGGAACACTTTTCACCTTGTAGAGCCCATGTCCCGGCGAACTGGGGCTGTTCTGAAGAAAACAAAAGGGTGCAGCTCAATATTAGGAAGGTGTTCTTATTGTTTTGTCCACTCAGTGACTATTATGCACGGGCAACGAAACTCTATTATCTCGCCTTAATTTACCAGTGGTAATTCTGGAGCGCTGATGCGCATTGCATATCTTTATGGGCTTCTGTCTGTGGCTGTGTGAACGAAGGGGATAGGCTAGACTCGTGTCAATTTGCCAGGCAGAGGGACGAGCAAATGTCCAAAAAAGGACAGAAGAATGAGTCCAACTCTTTGCTCCTACATGCAATACATGCAAACACCCTTTCAGAAGTTGGCTCAACTCAACATTTATTTACATGTATTGTAGGATTTTATAGACAGGGAGATACAGAGGCCCAAATATACAAGCTCAGCAGTAAAAATCCATGTTTACAATCACGCAGAGAGTAGAGAGACAACAGCGAATCAAGCTAATTGCTAAAGCAGAAACAACAGCGAATCAAGCTAATTGCTAAAGCAGAAACAACAAATCGATAGAGGTGATTGTGGATTCATGTGGTAGAGTAATACACTGTGCTTCTCATAATATATTATGTCATTTACAGACGGAATCATATACCCAGGAGGATGCTGCTTGATAATCATGTTCACATGAGAGTATCTCTACTCTGCTGCTTAGATTGTTGAGAGGGAAGGATTGGACACATAGTAACAAAGAACTTCCATTTGGCAGTGGTGTAAAGTACTTAATAAGTAAAAAATACTTTAAAGTACTACTTAAATAGTTTTTGGGATATCTGTACTTAACTATTTATATTTTCGACAACTTTTACTTGACTATATTGCAAAATAAAATAATGTACTTTTTACTCTATACATTTTCTCTTACACCTTAAAAGTACTCGTTACATTTTGAATGCTTAAGCAGGACAGAAAAATGGTCAAAATCACGCACTTATCAAGAGAACATCCCTACTGCCTCTGATCTGGCAGACTCACTAAACACAAATGCTTTGTTTGTAAATTATGTCTGAAAAAAGGTGCCGCCTGGAAAGAAAATCGTGCCGTCTGGTTTGCAATATAGAGATTGTTAAATGATTTATACTATCAATACTTAAGTATATTTTAGGAATCACATTTACTTTTAATACTTAATTATATTTAAGACCAAATACTACTACTCAAGTAATATTTTACTGGGGGATTTTCACTTTTACTCAAGTCATTTTCTATTAAGGTATCTTTACTTTTACTACAGTGTGACATGTGGGTACTTTTCCACCACTGCCATTTGGAGCCCATCAGGATGGTATGATGCTCTTACATCCCTGGTAAGTTGAGTGAAAAGCAGGAAAGAGGAGACCTTATGATCTTTCCACAAAACCTCCATCATGGCTGATACATTTCGATGACTGATTTCATGGTGCTGAAATTCATAAAATTATTCAAAAGGTGATTTCCAAGACCTACTGTATCCTTCATGCTTTAACATAGAGTACACAAAAATACCTCAAACAGAGTTACTGCAAATTATTGAGTGACATCAGCTACCTGCTAGCATATTTAGTCCGTTGTGTCCTCATCCCACTGTACTCTCCTCGAGTGCTCCATCTACCCATCCATCTACCCATCCATCCATGCCTTCAGTGATGTTCAGAAAGTGGGCGAACCTATATTTTCCGAGGAGAATGATGCAAGAAATCTGGAAAAATACATTTGATATTCATGTAAAGAGTGCCAGGCTCTATGCCCCAGCCTCGATAGGCGCCTCCAGGGCTTTGATGTGTACGCTGGGCAGGCCGAACCAGGATGGGGGCAGTTCCTTGCCCTGGCCAGCACTGTCATCCTGGAACTTGATGTTGAGGTAAAAGTCTCCAGTGTAGAGGAACAGGAGGGCTCCCATACACACAGAGTTCTCTGTGGGCTTCACCTAGGAAAACAACACAGAGAGACATTATTTAGAGTGCCTGTGGATAGCTAACTCACCTGACAATAGTTTCACCACCAATCACACACACAGTTCTGCACACACACATAGTTCTGGACACACACACACCATGTCTATGTAGAAGGTGTTAGATCCTATGAAGGTGACTGCGTCCTGCAGGTCATAGTTCTGAACTCCGTTCTGGTAGTCCTGGAAGGGAACCACAGTCAGGGCGAACGGTCCGACCGCATTCATACTACGATTGGTCAGTTTCACCTCCAATGGCACAGCGTCGCCCACCTTACAGTCAGCGATGATGTCACAGTCACACGGTTTCCCGTTCACCACCACGTCTAGAGAGGAGGAACAGAGAGAGAGAGAGAGAGTGTGTGTGTGTTAAGGGATGAGTTAGGAGTGGTTTAATAAATACCTGTTTGAAACGTTGTTTCAATAACCACATGGAAGCATAGATTGCTGTATGCACAGTCACCTGCTATAAATTCATTCATTTGTTCCTCTATGAAATATTAGTGCTTGGTTGGATTTGAGGTTTAACTACTAAATCTGTAATTAAAGACATTTTCAGTATGGTTGTCTTGACCTGTAACCTTGAACATAAAAGCATAAAGAGGACTATTAGATAAAAAGGAGTGAATTTGTGAACAGAAGGGAGAGTATCATTAAGCTCCATTATAGTCTTGTGGAGATCTTCAAAAATGTGTCATGGAACTGCGATGGAAAATGTTATGTTTGTGCTTTTCTAATAACCAACCTCTGTGTTCATGCAAGTGACTGA
Source organism: Oncorhynchus tshawytscha (assembly GCF_018296145.1). Lineage (NCBI taxonomy): Eukaryota > Metazoa > Chordata > Actinopteri > Salmoniformes > Salmonidae > Oncorhynchus > Oncorhynchus tshawytscha. The sequence continues at coordinate 14,380,353 of NC_056459.1, forward strand.
TTGACCGAATCCTCACTATTAGTATCTGCAATTTGGCAGTATGCCCAGACCCCTGTTTTGAGAAGATATCTCCGTTGCAAGGTCTCAGCTTAGAGAGAAGAAGCCTTGTGAGGTATTGGTCTGTCACAGGCATTGAAATGAACCAGTATTGGTCGGTCACATGAATGAAGCAAACGTTAATTATGAATGAATTATGAATGATGAATAAGTAAAATCATGCAAATATAACTTGTCTGCAATATACAAGTGAACAAATGGGACTGCCCCGGTAGAGCTCCTGACAGACGTTCACTATGGTGCATCAAGTTCGTTGGAAGTTCTCCAGTTAACTGTTAATAAATAAAT